>NC_090728.1:69571988-69644488 GCF_036898095.1 Palaemon carinicauda | reverse complement strand
TAACTTTGCTGTTTGATCACTTACCCCTATTTAGGGGGAAGGAGGGAAGTTAGAAGAAAATCAGTCCTAAAGCAGACAATGGCATGTAGACTAGTCACCCATTGCAGGTCGATCACTGCCATATTCGAGACAGCTGATGATTTATGGGGAAAAAACAGGTTTTGAACATGCTGTAGGGGTCGTTCTCGACCCATCATACCTATCCAGGGTTAAATTAAAAAAACTACGAAGCGAACTCGTGATGAAGAGGAAGGAAGTGGTTCAAAGAAAACGGCAAAGAGTGAAGCGAAAGAAAGTGAAACAAAGAAAACGGCAAAGATTGAAGAGAAAAAAATTCAATCAATTGTAAGTGTAGAGTGAAAGTGATTAAAATTAATCATCAAAAAGAAAAAAAGAAAATGTAAAAAAAATATAAAAATAAAATAAATAAATAAGTTCATTTAGTGTAAGTTAGAATAAGTTACTGTAGTGTACGTTTATCGTAGTCAACCTCTCTACCTCCTCGCCGCCCGTCCGTCTCCTCTCTGCGTAGCAAGAATAACACCTGCGCTGGACTTTCTAAGGTAAAGTGACGCTAAAAACCTGTTTCTTATTTATTATTTCTTGATAATTATTCTTTTTTACATGTCTATTATCTAATTTAGAGTGCATATTGTCATGTGTAATTATGTGTAGTAATTTATTAAGGAGTTATCATAGGTTTTGGGCTCAACCACGGATTAATCCTATTTCAATGTATTCTTATGGGAAATTTCGTTTCTACATCTGAACATTTCTACATCTGAAGTTGGTTGTGGAACGGATTAAATTCGTACGTAGAGGTACCTCTGTATATATATATATATATATATATATATATATATATATATATATATATATATATATATATATATATATATATTGGACTGCCAATAATTTTTGTCTTTTAACTTACTTTTTCATATATATATATTTATATATATATACAGTATATATATATATATATATATATATATATATATATATATATATATATATATATATATATACATACATACATACATACATACATTCAAAGGTCTAGCTACGAAAGGATCAGCTTACAAAATTTTCACTTCACGAAAGGAGATGCGAAGAATTTTTTGACTCGGATCACAAAAAATGTTTCCGACAATGAAAGGCAGTACGGAGCTGGAGTCTACCCGTATCTGAGACAGATTTTAAAATTCATCTGCCACCAGCCTGTAAACTCGTTGCCATCCTCCTGCGTTCCCATTGGTTATCTCCCTACCCGGATCCTAGTTCCCCCCAGATGCTGAAGCCTTGATGAGGATGGGGCTCTTAGGGATTAGCAGTTGATTAGGACCTCAGTGCCCAACTGTTTTTCCAGCTAAATCAATCAGCACTTTTTCTTTTCCTTTTGGTTATTTATTTTTATTCTCCCATCTCTTCCTTTTGGGCTTGAACTTGTTGACGACTTTAGCTTGTTTGATTATGCTTTGGCTACTTCTTTGGATTTGGCACAGTGTGGGATGGACGGCATTCCATCTCAACCTGTACCAATTTAGACGCCATCACCCTCTGGCAGACCCCATAGGGTGCAGACCAAGTGTGTTAAGAGTCGGGCTCCAGTGGTCCGGTTTTAAGTCGCCCATATTTGCAGGTAATGGGTGACGCCAGGCATTGGAGTCGCCGGTGAGATTGGCTAACTACCCCCACTGACCAGTGTACGCCCACCTTAAGAGAGGCAGCCCCTCTCTAATAGAGGACTGGTCCAAGCTGAAGCCTCTTCTCGTGTTGGGCTACATGGGATAGAAGGACTAACATCCTCCGATGAGAGGTGGATAACCCGGCTTGCTCTTTTAAAAAAACCCAGCCCCTCTGTTGACGACCTGGAAAATACAAACATGGACCTCGGTACAGACAGCTCCAACTCAGGGTCTAATATTGTTACATTAGAACCCTATTCACGTCATGTGAATAATGTGAATAATGATAAGAAAACACTAGATAAGAAGAGAGAGAGTGGGAAATGATGACAGTACAGAAAAATATAGAAAAGAAGTAGTATTACCTGGTCACTATGAAGTAGTGAATTATGAGAATGTTTTTTTATTTCATAATTTGAAAATAGAAGACATGAACGTATAAATGTTTTTAAAGCTAACAGGGAAATAGTTGCTATATGTGGAGGGCAGCCACAAATTCTACCCCAGGGAAATGGAAGTCTTTAGATAGACACACTATCCCCATTACAAGGTGAAAGATTAAAAACATTTACAACATTGGATGGTCATAGTGTAAAATGTGTTTCGCACCGTACTTTAAACGAGAGTAGAGGTGTAATATATGCTCTAGAATTGCTGGACATAGAGGAAAAAGAAATTGAGGATGAACTGAAATTTCAAGGAGTAGTAAAAGTAGTCAGAATGAGAAAGAGAGTTGGAGAACAATGTAGTCTTCTTGCTACTTTGATTATAACATTTGATCAATGCAGATTACCAAATGTTATAAAAGCTGGTTGGCTATCTTTGAAGGTGAAACCATATATCCCTTCACCATTGCGATGTTATCGTTGCCAAATGTATAGCCATTTAAGCCAGAAATGCAAGGAAAAACTAAATAATAAGCCAGCTATTTGTGTCAACTGTGGAAAAATAGTCTTGGAGTGTGCATAGAATACCCAAATTTTAAATATTAAACTTAGCCGGTAAATATATAATAGCTGACGTCTCCGACGGCCCGACAGATTCCAAAAACTCGCGAGCGATCGCCATGAAGGTTGCGGGTGTGCCCACCAGCGCCGACTATCGGCCAGATACCGCATATACTTCTCAACCACTCCAGTTCTTCTCTGTCGGTGTCGCCGACAACATTGGTTCCGCTCGCTTTAGACCTCGAGTTTTCTACCGAATTGGTGAAGTACTTTGTTTTGGTTGTTTTATTGGCTTTCGCTGTGTTGGTGTGTTTCTTCAATAAAACTCTTGAAACCCTTTTTTTTTTGGTTGTGTTTCTTGTTGATGAACTTGGCTTTGATTTGGATTTTCTCTGGTTGTTCAAAATGGCTGACCCTTCTCCTGTATATCGCAAGTGTGCGAGAGATTGTAACAAACGTCTTCCCAAGGCCTCTATCGACCCTCATACTGTTTGTTCTAATTGCCGTGGTAAATCCTGCCAATTAGGAGATCGGTGTGAGGAGTGCGTGGTCTTGTCGAAATTCGAGTGGCTTGAGTATGAAAAGTATACTCGTAAGCTCGAAAGAGATAGGGTGAGGAGAAGCTCATCTAGATCTTTGGAATTTTCCTCCTCCCATGCCCCTGAACCTAATCCTTCCCCTGTAGTGGTTGTTCCTGAACCCCCTGCTAGCACTCATGAACCTTCAATGCGGGATATGTTTTTAGCGATTCAAGCATTAGGCGAAAAGGTTGAATCCTTAGCCTCGGACAGGAACCAACTTATGTCCGATGTTAAGTTGTTGAAGTGTCAAAGTGGTAAAGCAGAAAATCTAAGTGGTAAAGTGAAAAGTGCGCAAAATGTGTTTAGTGTTGCGACCGAGGGTTCGTCTGTTCGGGCTTGTCGCTCCCCTAGTCCGAGACCTCTTTCAGGCTCCCCTGCACCAGGGAGAAGTAATGTCGTAGGACTTAAGGGGGCGAGAGGTGTAAACCAGCGTACAGACGTTCCCTCTTTGGTATCGGACGTTTCTCGTCAAGAACGTCCTTACCATAAAACGGGTGAGACTAAGTTCTCCTCGTCCTCCGACGACTTGTCGCATAAGAAACCTTGGCGCAAGGTATCTAGGCCCTTAAAGCGCAAGTCAGTCCCTTCAGGACAGGTCCAGCGTCCTGGCTGTAGCCATTGAGGCAGCTCTGACCACTTGCAGTCATCGGATGACTGTTCGCCTGTTAAGCGAAAGCGTAACACGGAGTCCGAGGGTCTCGGTAGAGGCAATGTTTTGCCAGCGCAGACGTTACCGACGTCACGGCCCGTTCCGACTCCCGTTGACCCGAAGTGGGTTGTCCTGCGGGACATGCAGTCTAAGCTTTCCTCCCTTATGGAAGATTATGAGCATGAACAGGTTCACGATGATCCTTTGCTTGCGGTTCGCCAGTGCGATGAACGTGACTCTGGCCTTCAGCCGCCTAAACGAGTGTTTTCTCGTCCGTTTGATGTTAGTGCTAACGTTTCTAGTGCTTTGAAACGTGATGCTAGTCGTGTTCCTCGTCATTCACGTCAGTCACGTGACGTGGAACCCCCTTTGCTACAGTCTCGGACTGACGTTCAACAGCTGCCACCGCACCCCCGCACTGACGTTCGCCGACCGACTCCGTTGCCTCGACGTGACGTTGAGCGTCTGTCGCCGCAGTCGGAAGTTGTTTTGCCTGCTCAGACCCTGCAGTCAATGCAGTCTCGACGTGATGTCGACCGACAATCAACTCAAGCTGCTGCTGTTTGTCAGTCATAAGACTTTCAGTCCTTACAGCCGCGGCGTGACGTCGTTTCCTCAGCTGTTGCTGCTGCTCCATCGCTTGTTGACATTGCCTGTCAAGCGTTGCCTCCTCGGCATGTCTCTCCGTATCACGAGACTCGGCAGTTGTCGGACGAAGTTCCGTCGGATGAGGAAGTCGCTGATCCCCTTCCAACTGATATGCCTTTGGGGACTTTTTCAGATGGAGAGGAGCCTAAAGTTGCTCAGCCCTCTCTTGATTTTAAAAAGATCATGCTGATGTTTAAGGAACTTTTTCCTGACCATTTTGTGACTGCTGCTCCTCGTTCGCCTCCCTCAGAGTTCACGCTGGGCCTAGCTGCTTCAACGCCGTCGTTCGCTAAGCTAGTGCTCTCTCGCTCTTCTAAGAGAGCTTTGCGTTTACTAGGCGACTGGTTGATGACCAGGAGGAGTTTGGGGAAGACAGCCTTTGCTTTTCCCCCTTTTAAACTGGCTTCTCGAGCGAGCGTCTGGTATGACACGGGAGAAGTTCTCGGCTTGGGAGTACCTGCCTCTGCCCAGGGAGACTTCTCAAGCCTCGTAGACTCTCCTCGTCGTCTGGCCATGAGACGCTCAAAAGTTTGCTGGTCCTCTTCAGACCTTGATCATCTCCTCAAAGGGGTTAAAAGGGCCTTTGAAGTTTTTAACTTCTTGGATTGGTCGCTGGGAGCCTTGAGCAGGAAGATCTCTTCAGCTGACCGTGATGTATCTGTGCAAATTATGTCCTGCATGGACAAAGCTATCCGTGATGGCTCTAATGAACTCGCTGCTACGTTTACGGCAGGAGTCCTTAAGAAGAGGGAGACTCTTTGTTCGTTCCTGTCTGCAGGAGTAACTCCCTGTCAAAGGTCGGAGCTACTCTTTGCGCCGTTGTCGTCTGCCTTGTTCCCACAGCAGTTGATTAAGGATATCGCTGCGTCTCTAGTACAAAAGGATACCCATGACTTGATGGCCACGTCAGCGCGTAAGGCTGCTCCTTCGTCCTCTTATGTCGTTAGACCTAAGTTCGATACTCCAGCGACGAGATTTATCCCGCCCTTTCGTGGCAGAGCTCCCAGTAAGGGAGGCGCTCGTGCCGATAGTAAGAGAGTAAGAGGAGAGGATCTAAGTCCTCCCGTGGCAGAGTCTGACTGCCCACATCCTCAGACAGCGGTAGGGGCCAGATTAACCAACTTCTGGCAGGCCTGGGAGAAGAGGGGTGCAGACCGGGAGTCTGTTTTGTTGCTAAAGGAGGGGTACAAAATTCCTTTTGTACGGAGACCTCCTCTAGTAAAAGTCCCTATTGACCTCTCTCCCAGGTATCGAGAGGAGTCAAAGAGACAGGCATTACATCTGCAGGTGTCTCAGTTGCTAGAGAAGGGGGCGGTGGTGAAAGTCTCGGACCTTCAATCACCGGGGTTTTACAACCGTCTCTTTCTAGTTCCAAAGCATACAGGAGGTTGGAGGCCGGTGCTGGATGTCAGTGCTCTCAACGTTTTTGTTGTCAAAACAAAATTTACGATGGAGACCACCAAATCCGTTCTAGCAGCAGTCAGAGAGGGAGACTGGATGGTCTCTCTCGACTTGCAGGATGCGTACTTCCACATTCCTATACACCCGGGTTCTCAGCCGTATCTGAGGTTTGTATACAGGAATGTGGTGTACCAATTCCGAGCACTGTGCTTCGGCCTCAGCCCTGCTCCTCTTGTTTTTACGAGGCTCATGAGAAATGTAGCAAAATTTCTACATTTGTCGGGGATTCGAGCCTCCCTGTACCTGGACGACTGGCTGCTCAGAGCGTCGTCCCGTCATCGCTGTCTGCAGGACCTTCAATGGACGTTGGATCTTACAAAGGAGTTGGGCCTGTTGGTGAACATAGAGAAGTCTCAGCTGACTCCCTCCCAAACGATTCTCTATTTGGGGATGGAGATACAGAGTCTAGCTTTTCGGGCTTTTCCGTCTGCCACCAGGATAGAGCAAGCCTTGCTCAAAGTCCGTCTCATGCTAGAGAAAGACCATTGCTCTGTGAGAAGTTGGATGAGCCTCCTAGGGACGCTATCATCCCTGGAACAGTTTATCTCTCTAGGGAGACTTCAGCTTCGCCCTCTCCAGTTCCATTTAGACTCCCATTGGAACAAGGACAAAACTTTGGAGGCGGTCTCGATCCCGATCTCCGAACCAGTCAAGACTTGCCTGAACTGGTGGGACAGCAATATACGTCTTCGAGAAGGTCTGTCCCTGGCAGTCAAGAACCCAAACCACGTGTTATTTTCAGACGCGTCGGATTTGGGTTGGGGAGCGACTCTGGACAGTCTGGAATGTTCGGGTCTTTGGACGACAGATCAGAGGAGCCTTCACATCAACTGCAAGGAGCTGTTGGCTGTTCACTTAGCACTGACGAGTTTCGAGAGTCTACTTCGAAACAAGGTGGTAGAAGTAAATGCGGACAACATCACGGCCTTGGCATACATCTCCAAGCAAGGAGGCACTCACTCCCACGCTCTGTTCGTCATCGCAAGGGACCTCCTCATCTGGTCAAAAGATCGAGGCATCTCACTGTTGACGAGGTTCGTCCAAGGGAAATTGAACGTCTTGGCGGACTGTCTCAGTCGGAGAGGTCAGGTGATCCCTACAGAATGGACCCTCCACAAGGATGTGTGCAAGAGTCTTTGGATGACTTGGGGTCAGCCCACCATAGACCTCTTTGCGACCTCGCTGACCAAAAGGCTACCAACTTATTGCTCTCCAGTCCCAGATCCAGAGGCGGCCCACATAGATGCCTTTTTGTTGGACTGGTCTCACCTGGACGCTTACGCATTTCCGCCGTTCAAGATCCTCAACAAGGTGTTACAGAAGTTCGCCTCTCACGAAGGGACAAGGTTGACGTTGGTTGCTCCCCTCTGGCCCGCGAGAGAGTGGTTCACAGAGGTACTTCTATGGCTGGTAGACGTTCCAAGGAGTCTGCCCTTACGGATGGATCTCTTACGGCAGCCCCACGTAAGGAGACTTCATCAAAGCCTCCCCACGCTTCGTCTGACTGCCTTCAGACTATCGAAAGACTCTCAAGAGCTCGAGGATTTTCGAAGAAGGCAGCCAGAGCGATCGCGAGGGCTAGGAGATCATCTACTATCAAGGTCTACCAGTCGAAGTGGGAGGTATTTAGAGAGTGGTGCAAGGCCTCCTCTATTTCCTCTTCCAGTACCTCTGTAGTGCAAATTGCGGACTTTCTCCTGCATCTGAGAAATGTTCGCTCCCTCTCTGCTCCCACCATTAAAGGCTACAGGAGCATGTTGGCGTCTGTTTTCAGACATAGAGGCTTGGATCTGTCAAATATCAAAGATCTCCAAGACCTCCTTAAGTCTTTCGAGACCTCTAAGGAGCGTCGTATGTCAACTCCTGCTTGGAACTTAGACGTGGTCCTACAGTTCCTAATGTCAGACAGGTTTGAGCCATTACATTCAGCCTCCCTGAAGGATCTTACCCTCAAGACACTTTTTTTGGTGAGCTTGGCTTCGGCTAAAAGGGTCAGTGAGATCCATGCTTTTAGTAAGAACATCGGCTTCTCTACGAATAAAGCTATATGTTCTCTTCAACTTGGTTTTTTGGCCAAGAACGAACTGCCGTCTCGTCCTTGGCCTAAATCTTTTGAAATACCTAGTCTGTCAGAAATCGTAGGTAATGAAGTTGAAAGAGTGCTGTGCCCCGTTAGAGCTCTTAAGTTTTACTTAGCTCGAACTAAACCAATACGAGGTGGTTCTGAGGCCTTATGGTGCTCTGTTAAGAAGCCCTCATTGCCCATGTCTAAAAATGCGTTATCGTACTTTATTAGACTTTTGATCCGGGAGGCACATTCTCATTTAAATGAGAAAGATCGTTGTTTGCTTAAAGTCAAGACTCACGAAGTGAGAGCAATAGCGACTTCGGTGGCTTTTAAGCAAAACAGATCTCTTCAAAGTATTATGGACGCGACCTTTTGGAGGAGCAAGTCAGTGTTCGCTTCATTTTACTTAAAAGACGTCCAGACTCTTTATGAGGACTGCTACACCTTGGGTCCATTCGTTGCAGCGAGTGCAGTAGTGGGTGAGGGTTCTACCACTACATTCCCTTAATCCCAATATCCTTTTAATCTTCTCTTGAAATGTTTTTTAATCTTGTCTTGGGTTGTACGGAAGACTGGAAGTCTTTCGCAATCTTTTTGATTTGGCGGGTGGTCAAATGTTGTTTCTTGAGAGCGCCCAGATTAAGGGTATTGATGAGGTCCTGTTATAGGGGTGTTCGCCCTGGATATAACAGCTCCTGGGAGTCTTTCAGCATGCTGAGAGGATGGCTGGGCTTCGTGAGGAAAGCGGACTAATGAGGCAGAGTAATCATCAGAGTCAGCTTGCTTACCAGGTACCTATACTTAAGTTGGTTTTTTATGAAATATTTGTCAAAAAACTCTTGAGCATATACGCCTTTATTGTATTAATACTGGTCTCTACTCACCACCATGGGTGTGAATCAGCTATTATATATTCACCGGCTAAGTTTAATATTTAAAAATGATATTTTCCTTATAAAATAAATTTTTGAATATACTTACCCGGTGAATATATAAGATTAAAGGCCCTACCTTCCTCCCCGATAGAGACCCAGCGGACTGAGAAGAACTGGAGTGGTTGAGAAGTATATGCGGTATCTGGCCGATAGTCGGCGCTGGTGGGCACACCCGCAACCTTCATGGCGATCGCTCGCGAGTTTTTGGAATCTGTCGGGCCGTCGGAGACGTCAGCTATTATATATTCACCGGGTAAGTATATTCAAAAATTTATTTTATAAGGAAAATATCATTTTCATACATTGTGGGGAAGCACACCCAGCTACATCTAAAAGCTGTGTGAATTTTATTTTTTAAAAAGAAATTCAGGCCATTAGGACCATGGAAAGGGTTACTTTTAAAGAGGCTCGTAATATCTCTTGAAAAGCACATAAGACCAGGGCAACCTTTTTCAATGGTTTTGAAGAAAAACTTGCCAAAGCACAAGAACAAAAATTATGTCTCCACTTCTAAGATAAAGAAACATTTAAAAGTAGTTAAAGAGGTTGAAAGTCCCATCGAAAATCTATATCCAGAAATTGTAGAAAAATCAAAAGAGATACTTAAAGATCTGAAAGTTATTCAAAAGACAACTACTCCGATCCTGAACAATAGTTCAAACCTCTCTCAGTCCGTGTTCTTGCCTGATCTGATGGAGGTTCCACTTAAAACCAATTTACCTGGTGAACCTGTAGTGGGGAAGGTGCAAAAACCTAACAGATCACAAACTTTTAATCGAAAAAGAGAGAGACCTCCATCTCTCTCGCCTCCTGCCATAAGAAACATTAAATTCACGACTTTAAATAAATAGGATATCTTGTCTGCTGATGTTTCTGATCAACTGGAAGGTAAATTGAACAAATCAGAAATTCAAGTTGAGGTCCACCATCCTTCTCAACAATTAGATTAAAGGGGCACAAAGAAAAAGATGAGTACAAAACCCACTATATCAAGATCCTCTCTAGATATACCACCGGGAAATATTGTTAGATCAAATATTGCCAATGGGAAGACTTCACCATAGTTTTTTCCTCCATTCTGCAATGGAATTGCCAGTGTTTAAGGGTGTAATATGAACAACTTAAGCTCCTCATACGTGAGTACTCCCTTATAACTGTATGTCTACAAGAAAGGAAGCTTGATGCTAATACTCCTTGTCCTCGAGAGTATGTTAGGTATAGGACACCATATGATGAATGAGCAGGGAGCCATGGGGGAAGTCTTATACTGTATATGTTCGCCGAGATGTTCCGTAAACATCTTTGTCTATCTGTATCCCACTGCAGGCAGTGGTTGTACAGATTAATATAGGGAGAAAATACACAATCTGTTCTCTTTACTAGCCTCCAAATGATAATTTCTCGTATGATAATATAGTACAGGTGATTAAACAACTCCCACAACCTTTTCTCTTACTAGGAGATCTTAATAGTAGACATCCTTTATGGGGTGATGTTTTGGCAAACGCAAAGGGTAATATTATATCATCAATTTTGGAGAATCAAGAAGTAGGACTCTTTAATACAGGAGAGCCCACACACTTTCATGTTCAGACAGGTACAATGTCCTGCATTGACCTATCAGTTGCAAGCTCTAACTGTCTTCTCGATTTTAATTGGAGAACATAAGATGATTGGCATACTATTGATCATGCACCAATCATTATTAACATCAACAATGGTCCACCTTTACAGAGATCGCCTTGATGGAATCTTGATAAGGCGGAATGGGATAGATTTCGGGAGCTAAGTAAAATTGAAGGAAATGCAGAACAATTTGAGTGTTGATGATGCCATAGACTTACGTATTGGAACTCTTCACACAGCAGGAGTTAATTCCATTCCCAAAACAACAGGGATATTCAGACGATGACCAGTCCCCTGGTGATCATCAGAACTAACTGGCCTGCACAGAGCCACCAGAAAGTCTTTAAATCGATTGCGCATGCGCCATACTGAGGAGAATTTAGTCATATATAAGAAATGTAGAGCACAGTTCCGTCGTGCCATGAAAGAAGCTAGGCGCCAATCTTGGATGTCATTTGTTTTCTCCATTAACAGATGGACACCAACATCATCTGTGTGGAAGAAAGTAAAAAAGATAACAGGCAAATTCACCCCAAACCTACCACCAGTGTTAAGGGTAAATGGCCAGTATATGACTGGAGCAACCGAAGTTAGCAATGCCCTGGCTGAGCATTTATCAAATGTATCGTGCAAGTGTGAAGCAGCTCCTGGTCACCAGTATAGGCGCATTGAAGAAAAGAAAGTTTTAAATTTTACAACAAAAAAGCAAGAGTTACACAATTCTCCTTTTACTGAAAGAGAATTTGATTCTGCACTTGCTACGTGTAACGATACAGCACCTGAACCCGATGGAATCCCATATGCAATGATTAAATACGTACCTTTTAATACAGTTATTTATTTTAAGCTTTTTGATAGAATATGGCATGATCATAGTTATCCAAGTGTTTGGGAACTAGCCATTATTTTAACCTTTTTAAAACCCGGTAAGGTCAAGTTTTCAGCAGCAAATTATAGGCCAATTGCATTGACATCTTGTTTATGCAAAATCAAAGAGAAGATGGTCAATGTAAGACTGATGTGGTACTTGAAAAGAAGGGTATTTTATCACCCATTCAATGTGGATTCAGAAAAATGCACTCAAAGACTGATGTGCTGAGATAACTTGAGTCCTCCATTTGTGAAGCGTTTGCTTCCAAACAGCACCATGTGACAGTCTTTTTTGATCTTGAAAAGGCATATGATACCACATGGAGATATGGTATACTTAGAAGACTCCATGTGAGGGGGGTTCCCAGCCCCCTCGTCCCGTCCCTTTTAGTTGCCTCTTACGACACACTAGAATACGTTGGCGCTATTCTAGTTTTTTTTGTTTTTTTGTGCCCCCCCCCCCCTTTGGCCACAGGGGCCATAAATGCAATAGTTAAATGAGTGACAATGTGGTCAACGGTCACCGCTTTAATACTGTCCAGATGGTAGCAAAGAATTTAAATCTACTGTGCTACTTACTTTAGATTCTTCATAGTTCTCTACGGGCTGGATGAGAAGCCTCCTCGGGTCGGATTTGGCCCGCGTGCCGTGGGTTGCCCGTGCATGGCCTAGACCAGCAACAGCTACCTCCGAAGTGGCAGTAGCTGGGTTAAGGCACTGCCTATTTCTAGTAGCCAAGATAAAGACTGATCTGTTAATACCCAGGCATGTCAACACAAAGCAGCAGAGGCATTGTAAAGGCGACAGGGAGAGAGTGAACAATCCTATAGGGAAGGGTTCTCACTCAGGGGAAGTACAAAAATGAAAGGCAGTTGTTATGAAACCTGCCTAGACCAGATTGTTATCATTAACATATGAAAAGAAGGGTTTTAGCCCATAAGAAAATGATAGCGTTACAAGATGGCCAAAACTCTAAGAATTGGAAATTCAAGCGATATCCTGAGAACCAGGCAGGATCTGACTGACCAACTCCAGAGGATAATGTTCCTCAGATACAGGAGAGGATAGGAAAGAGCAGATTAAGGGGGCAGAGGTATTGGCCCATAGCCAACACACAGCCAGTGCTAGAACATCTCAAGCTAACAAGACCAGAAGCAGAGAGAGAAGGCGACACTACTGCCAAGATAGGCTAACCAGGCAAGTGATTCTAGACTCTGCAGCAAGACAGACATAGCACAGGAAGGGAAGCTGCAGACACAGAAAAGGCAACTGCCAAGGCAGCAGAGGAGGACCCCAAGGGGTACTAACTCCACGCCCAGATAGGGTTAGGCCATAGGAAGAACTGTGCAGGCAAGTCTAGCTTGCCTAGCAGGTGAGGGAAAACTCAAAAGCTAGGGTAAGATGACTATAGTCTATTTTTTATAGCGGTGCATATTTGCACTTGACTCACAGGGGTGCCCTTTTAGCTCGGAAAGGTTCCTGATACCTGATTGGTCGGAAGTATTTTTGTCCGAACACCTTCATTGTTCTCGAATGATTACCAAGTAATGTGAATCGAAACTTATTTATCAACCTATATTTCTCCATCATATATATGTTTTGTCAATAAACAATGTGAAAGAATAAATATATTATAAAGAATCGTCTTGGTAAGTCTAGATTTAATAACACAATCCGCCGAAGTCAACGACAGCAGCTGGTTTTCGGATGCACCCTTTGTAATTTTGTAATTTTTCACATATTTTAACGCAAATTGGGATAGATTACACTCAGCATAAGTTAAACATGTTACTATAAACTTTCTTTGAATACCAGAACTTACCAAATACTTGGAATTAATAAAACCCGATATTTGTAAAAACTTATGGGGAGGTGAAAGAACAGCCTCTAGCGGCCTGGCGGAAAAAACAATCCCTTCTGAGTTGTAGACGCAGTTTGTTTTTTTCTTTCGTAATATAGTTCGGCCTATTCCTTTCAGTTTAAATAGTCTTACATTGTTTCTTTTCGTATTATTTTGCTTAGTATTTTCCCACATTCCTGTTCCTCACCGAATATCTATCTATTTTCCCCGATATCCCTTCTTTCATATAGGCCTATGTGATATCCGCACTACGATTCCTTATGTTTTGCATCTTACGTCAGTAAGTATGTAAATAATAATAACAACATAAATTTTATGCTGTGTAGCAAGTATAACCTATTCTGTAAACCTGATATTAAGCATAGTATTTTTTTATTCCCGCCTCTACACTATTTTAATGAGACTAGCACGCGCTTCTCTTCAAGCCATCACTTTCGACAGAGGATATGAAATAAGGAATCGTAGTGCGGATATCCCATATATGAAAGAAGGGATATCGGGGAAAATAGATAGATATTCGGTGAGGAACAGGAATGTGGGAAAATACTAAGCAAAATAATACGGAGAGAAACAATGTAAGACTATCTAAACTGAAAGGAATAGGCCGAACTATATTACGAAAGAAAAAACAAACTGCGTCTACAAGTCAGAAGGGATCGTTTTTTCCGCCAGGCCGCTAGAGGCTGTTCTTTTACCTCCCCATAAGTTTTCACAAATATCGGGTTTTATTAATTCCATGTGTTTGGTAAGTTCTGGTATTCAAAGAAAGTTTATAATAACATGTTTAACTTATGCTGAGTGTAATCTATCCCAATTTGTGTTAAAATATGTGAAAAATTACAAAATTACAAAGGGTGCATCCGAAAACCAGCTGCTGTCGTTGACTTCGGCGGATTGTGTTATTAAATTTTGACTTACCAAGACGATTCTTTATAATATATTTATTCTTTCACATTGTTTATTGACTAAACATATATCTGATGGAGAAATATAGGTTAATAAATAAGTTTCGATTCATATTACTTGGTAATCATTCGAGAACAATGAAGGTGTTCGGACAAAAATACTTCCGACCAATCAGGTATCAGGAACCTTTCCGAGCTAAAAGGGCACCCCTGTGAGTCAAGTGCAAATATGCACCGCTATAAAAAATAGAGTATAGGCAAGAGGAACATAATTCCCAGTACAGTCAGGTCATGGCCTAACTAGGAAGGGGAAGGGGGAGAGAAAACACCCAACGATGGTCTCTAAGGCAGCAGAGAGATTTTGTCCAGGGAAGGACTAAATTAAGAGAACTCTAACCCAAGACAGTGGAAGACCATGGTACAGAGGCTATGGTACTACCCAAGACTAGAGAACAATGGTTTAATTTTGGAGTGTCCTTCTCCTAGAAGAGCTGCTTACCATAGCTAGAGAGTCTCTCCTACCCTTACCAAGAGGAAAGTACACTGAACAATTGCAGTACAGTAATTAATCCCTTGGGTGAAGAAGTGTTTAGTATCTCATTGTTGTCAGGTGTATGAGGAAAGACAAGAATATGTAAAGAATAGGCCAGACTATTCTGTGTAAGTGTAGGCAAAGAAAAAATAAGCCATAACCAGAGAGAGGGATCCAATGCATTACTGTCTGGCCAGTCAAAGGATCCAATACCTCTCTAGTGGTAGTATCTCAACGGGCGGCTGGTGCCCTGGCCAACCTACTACCTATAGAACGGGGTAATGCGTTCCAATGGATAAATGAGAAGCAGACACAGGGAACATGTTCCCAAGACCTGTGCCGTCTCGTCAAACATATAGGCTAAGTGGAAAGTGAAAACAATCAACCTAGGACAACTGTAAAACACTAACCAACTCCTAGAAGGACCTTCAGGACTGTAGCTCCCCGCTGTGATGGGTCAACAGCATGGGAGGATAGGCAGCCTCACAAAATCAGTAAGGTTATGTGAAAGAAAGGGGTGGTGCACAAGTGAAAAATTACCAGGCATGGCCGCTGGGAAGGTGGAGCTAGCCTAAGTCTATGTTGATAAAAAACACACAAGAAACACCATACAAAGGGGTGGGATACCCATAATCATACCACAATTTAAAAGAATTATGTAAAACATATTCCTACAATAATTTGATTAAGGGGACCGTCCGCCATGTTCGCCAATTTTTTCCAATGATCCAAAATACACAATTTCTATATATGTTTTAGAAATAAATAATACCTTCATCATATAAAAATTTCAAGTCATTTGATCAAAACCTTTGATTTATTAGCAAAAATCATGATTTAATAAAAAAATTAGGTACCTTTTTCTCCACTAATATGACACCAATTGTATTGAAACTTGTACCATAAAACTACTTTATAAAATGAACAATTCTGTGAGACAGAATTTTTATTCTTTTTATTTTTTTTTTATGAATTTTTACTTTTTTTCCTTGTCTAGACACAATAATTATGGAAAAGAAAGACAAAAAGAAAATCAGAATTTCGTCTAACAATATTGTGGGATTTTTATTCCTCTTTTCAATGATTTCTTTCTCTCTAAAATCAAACAATAAATAAGTGAAAAAAATGTAGCTAAGTGTGAATAAGTATGTTTTTGAGTTATGAGCTCCCAAAGATTTGCAACAAATTTTCACTTCTCTTAAAGAAATTAAGATTACTTTATTATGATAACTTTTATTGTTTATTTCTATATAAACGCACCCTAAATGAGGTATTTAAATCCTAAGTTTACTATTACACTTGGTGTAAGGATGTCATGAGTTGCCAGCGATCTCTCATTGTTGCCAGTGTTTTAGTTAGCATGTTTCAGCTTTGTACTCTTATTCATTTTTCCATCTCTTCTTGGTTCTTTTTTCTTGTTCTCTGCTTACTTTTTGTTCTTTCTATGACCTTAGGTAACATTGGCCTTGCTATAAAGTTCCCGAGGATGTTGTGGAAACACAATTACATACGAACTGCAAGTAAACAAACACATGCATTATTACTTCTATAAGTCTTTGAAAACTCTGGCTGCTGTCCTCGTAGGTCGTAGTTTTCGGTCTCCTAACCTTTACCAATGCCTCCCATATCTGCCAGACGTACGAGATTTTGAAACGAGTGAAAAAATCGCAATACAGTGGTACCTCTACATACGAATTTAATTCGTTCCACAACCAACTTCGGATGTAGAAACGAATTTTCCCATAAGAATACATGGTAATTCATTTCATTCATTCCTCAGCCTAAAAACCCATAATAAATCCTTAATAAATGGCTACACATAATTACACATAACAATAACATAACTGCATAATATGAAAGAAGCATGTAAAAAAGATAATTATAAAGAAATGATAAATAAAAAATGTGTTTTATTGCCACTTTACCTTAGAGACAGGCCAACGCAGGTGTAGGATTTGCTACGCCAGGAGGAGACGGACGATCGGCGAGAAGGTAGACATGGTGTTAACATTGTTCTTTAAATAAATACTCTCTCTCTCTCTCTCTCTCTCTCTCTCTCTCTCTCTCTCTCTCTCTCTCTCTCTCTCTCTCTCTCTCTCTGTTCTTCTTCACTGTTAGTGTTAGAGACGTCTATTAATTTTTTCTGAGAGAGAGAGAGATTAAACAAAATGTGTTTAGAGTACATATGATTTTTAACAGCGTTAACGAGTTGAAAGACAGTTAAATGTAACTAAAAAATCAATATCAGCAAATCTGAATTCCTTTATTAACTAAAACAAATATTGATACAAACACACTCGTGTGCGTATGCGCAAACACATACACACGCACGAGGAGACACGATCGGCGAGGAGGTAGAGATGGTGACTGCGATAACATACCGTAACTTACACTACGGAAATTTTAATCTAACTTAGCTTATTTTTTTTTTTTTTTTTTCATATTTTTTACATTTTTTTTACTTTTTATTTTTTATTTTTATGAATAGAACTTACCTGGCAGTTATATATATATAGTTGAGTCTCCGACTGTGGCAGAATTTTATCGAAAATCGCGGCAACCGCCTTGTGGTGGTTGTGTGGTTAGATGGTTAACAACCCTTACAGGGTGGTACTTGGAATCATTCCCGTTTTCTGTTCCTCAGATTATCTCTGCCGGCTGGATCGACAACATCGTTGGTCCGCCTTTCAGAGTTTTTTCGGATCGCTTTCCCTTCATCGCCTTTTTGGACTTCGTTTTTGGTGAAGTACACTGTGTTGGGATTTGGCAATCGTGTTGTTTTTTGTTTTTTTGTATTTTTTCCTTTATCATCATGAGTGAGAAAATTCATTATCGTATTTTTGCGAATGATATTTGCAAGGTGAGGTTGCCGAAGGTTCGGTTGACCCTCACACTATCTGTATGGGTTGCAGGGGGTTTGAATGTGCTTTAGATAATAAGTGCAAGGAATGCGAGGTTTTAAGTGATGATAATTGGTTATCTATGAAGCGCTATGTGCGCAAACTTGAGATTGATAGAGTTAGAAGAGCTAAATCAAAGTCAAAGTCTGCTAGTGAGCCTAGCTTAGATTTATCTATTGACCCTTTGCTTGTAACCCCTTTGGAAGTTATTCCTTCCCCGAATGTAGTGACTCCTGCCCCTTCTACAGGATCTGTGCCTACGGATGACCCTGGGTATGCTAAATTAGCTGCTGAATTGGAGGCCATTAAAGCACAGTTGGAGGCCTTTAAAGGTAAGGGTGTAGGTGAAATTAGTGCTTGTTAAAGTGCAGTGGAGGTGGTGACTGATCGAATCTGTCATACCCCTTGGTCTAGACCTCTACCAAGCACCCAGGACCAAGGGAGAAGGTACGTCGAAAGCCGAAAGGGGGTGAGAGGTGCTTATGCTCGGTCAGTCGTCGCCTCAGACAGTCCTGTTGCGATCTCCCAGGCTGCTCTTGACCGCCGTAGGAAAGGCGTGTCGGATACGTTTGTGTCCGCCTGATCGTTCTCCCAGACGTAATTGGCGTTACGAATCAAGACCAATGAAGAGAGGGTGGAACCGAGACGTGCAGTCTCGCTCTCCCTCTCCCGGTTCGAGTAGCCGAGACCCTGATCCATCGGAAGACGATTTCGATGTTGTTCCTGTTAAAAGGGCGAAACAGAGAGTCCTTAGCCCAGTTAATCCTGCTAGACTCCCTACTTCTTCTGCCAGCGCTCCCAGTCAAGCCGTACGACAACTGCCGTCTTCGGCACCGCGAGAGCCAGCGGAGGTTGCTAAAGCTTTCCTTGTTGTTATGCAGGAACAACTTTCATCGTTAGTTGAAGCTTTCAGCCACCCTTCTCAGTCCGTCAGACGTAAGGACGTCTCTTTGCCTGTTAAGAGATCTTCTTCTAAGAGAGATTTTAGTATCTCTCCCAAGAAACCTCTGGGCACTTCGTCGGCTGTACGACAACGCACACCCTCTTCATCGGCACGCTGCCAGGAATTTCCCTCCCCCCTCTCCCGGCGCCAGGACGATACTGCCTCTCGTTCTCGGCGCCGTGACGATTCCGTTTCTCTTTCGAAACGCCAGGACGTTACTGCCTCGTTTCTTAGGAAACAGGATGAATGCAGTCTGCATTTTCAAGGCGAAGGCAGCCTGCATCTTCAGGACGCTTCCGTTTCTCGTCATCGTGACGATACTGCTTCTCGTCATCGTGACGATACCGCTTCTCGCCGACTGGATGTTAGCGGCGCTCGGCGCCAGGATTCAAACAGCTCTCGCTGCCAGACTGCTGGCAGCCCAACTCTTCGGGATGTTATCCTTGAGCAGGACCTCGAAGATATTTCGGAAGAGGAAGAAAAACCTGCCGACTCTTCTAGTGATTACAAGGTTCTTTCTCGCTCTCTTTTGGAACTTTATGGGGAGGAATTTCAACCTTCGTCCCCTCGTTCTCCTCAGTCTCAATTTACCAGGAAGAAAGCTACTAAGTCTTCGGCCTTCATCAAAATGAAACTTTCAATTTCGGCCAGGAAAGCTCTCCCTAAAGTGGATGATTGGATGAAGGAACGGAGACAAGCTGTCAAGACCACCTTTTCTTTTCCACTGTCTCTGCTCGCTTCCAAGGCCGGTATGTGGTATGAGACAGGGGAACCTTTGGGGTTAGGAGTGCCTGCCTCCTCCCAAGGTGACTTCTCGGCTCTTGTGGACTCGGCAAGAAGGCATGCTTTAAACTCTGCCAAGGTGATGTGGTCCATGTCGGAGCTTGATCACCTCGTCAAGGGAATTTTCAGGGTTTTCGAGGTTTTCAGCTTCCTGGACTGGTCTCTCGGGACTCTGGCCAGGAAGTCTGAACTCCTGGAGGACACGAAGGACCTGACGAGTATCATGTCCTGCATGGACAAAGCTCTAATGGATGGAGCTAATGAATTGGCTTCCCTTTTCTCAGCAGGGGTCTTAAAGAAGAGGGCCCTTTTGTCCTCCTTCACCTCTAGATCTGTGACTGTTGCCCAGAAGTCGGAGCTACTTTACGCCCCTTTTTCACGTCATCTTTTTCCTGAAGCTCTGGTCGGAGATATCTCCCTTTCTCTGGCAGAAGGCTACTCAGGACCTTTTGTCTCGGTCGGCTAGAAAGACCTTACCTGTTGCTCCTGCTCCTCTGAAGGAGGAGGAGAAGAGGTTTCAACAGCCCTTTCGGGACAGGATCTCCTCGAGAGCGGATTTTAGGGGGAGAAGACAAGAGTCAGGGCCAAGGACCAGCAGGGGTGAGTTTAGGCCCCGGTCCAAAAAATGAGATGGAAGTCCTCCAGTCACCAGTAGGGGCAAGACTGTCTCGTTTTTTGCAGTCTTGGAAAAGGAGAGGGGCGGACACCTGGTCCCTCTCAGTCGTCGAGGAAGGTTACAAGATCCCCTTTTTAAAGAAACCACCTCTCTCAGACTCTCCCCTAGCCTTAGTGGCTCAGTACACCGACGCGGGGAAACGAGAGGCTCTTCTGGAGCTAGTTGACCAGATGTTGGTCAAGGGAGCAATAGAGCCGGTTCAAGACCTCGCCTCCCCAGGCTTTTACAATCGCCTGTTTCTGGTTCCCAAGAACTCGGGTGGATGAAGACCAGTCCTAGATGTCAGCTCTCTGAACGCCTTCGTGGAGAAAACAAAGTTCTCCATGGAGACGACTCAGTCAGTGCTGGCTGCAGTTCGTCCAGGAGACTGGATGGTTTCTCTCGACCTGCAGGACGCTTATTTTCACGTCCCCATTCATCCGTCTTCGAGGAGATATCTGAGGTTTGTGTTCCAGGGCAAGTGCTTCTAGTTCAAGTTCAGGGCACTTTGCTTCGGTCTCAGCACAGCTCCCCAAGTTTTCACCAGACTAATGGCGAATGTGGCAGGCTGGTTACACCAGGAGGGGATAAGGGTCTCCTTCTATCTAGACGACTGGCTGATCCGGTCGCAGTCAAAAGAGAAATGTCTGGAGGACCTAATGAAGACTTATACGATGACTCAGGACCTGGGACTCATCGTCAACTGGGGGAAGTCTCAGACCGAGCCGAATCAGACTATTCTCTATTTGGGGATAGTTCTGAATTCAGTTCTTTTTCAGGCTTCTCCCTCCCAGGAGAGGCAGACCAGGTGCCTGGACAAAGTCAAAGACTTTTTGAGGAAGCAGGAATGCTCAGCGAAGGAGTGGATGAGTCTTCTGGGAACTCTATCCTCCCTGGAGCAGTTTGTCCCTTTGGGGAGACTGCACCTAAGGCCTCTGCAGCACTTCCTCGCAAAGGTTTGGAACAGAAAGATCCAGGAGGACACTTTTTCTTTTCCCATTCCAACAGAGATCAAGGATCTTTTAATGTGGTGGCTGGACCCAGCTCTGTTGGGAAAAGGGATCTCCTTGTTCAAGAAGAACCCCGACCTAGTGTTATTCTCAGACACGTCCGAGTCAGGCTGGGGAGCAACACTAGGGAACAAAGAGGTCTCAGGTATTTGGGAAGGGAGTCAGATCAGTTGGCATATCAACAGGAAGGAATTGATGGCCATTTTGTTAGGGCTCA
Source organism: Palaemon carinicauda (assembly GCF_036898095.1). NCBI lineage: Eukaryota > Metazoa > Arthropoda > Malacostraca > Decapoda > Palaemonidae > Palaemon > Palaemon carinicauda. The sequence continues at coordinate 69,623,209 of NC_090728.1, read as the reverse complement.
AGGCCTTCAAAACCTCGGTTTCAGGAAAGACTGTGGAGGTCAATTCCGACAACACCTCAGCTCTCGCGTACATATGGAAGCAAGGGGGAACTCGCTCCCTCTCTCTGTTCTCAACTGCGAGAGAGCTTCTCCTTTGGGCGAACGAGAACGAGACCCAGCTGTTGACAAGGTTTGTTCAAGGGCAGAGAAACATCAGGGCAGACATGCTCAGCAGGAGGGGACAAGTCCTTCCCACAGAGTGGACTCTCAACCCGCATGTCTGTCGGAGCCTCTGGAAGTTGTGGGGCAGACCTGTAATAGACCTTTTCGCCTCCGGTCTAAACAAGAGGATCCCAACTACTGCTCCCTAGTCCCGGACGAGGAAGCTGTTGCAGTGGACGCCTTCTTGATGGATTGGACGGGGCTGGACATGTATGCCTTTCCCCCGTTCAAGATCATCAATCTGGTTGTCAGGAAATTCGCTCCTCGATTCGGGACGAATGATCGTAGTGGCTCCATTCTGGCCTGCGAGGGAATGGTTCACCGAAGTGGTAGGGTTGCTGATGGACTTTCCAAGAAGACTCCCGGCAAGTCCAGATCTTCTCAGACAACCCCACTTCGAGAGATTTCACCAAAACCCCCTCGCTCTCAATCTGACTGCCTTCAGACTGTCGAGAAGCTCGTTAGATCTCGAGGCTTTTCGGCACAAGCGGCGAAAGCTAATGCCAGGTCAAGGAGGATCTCTTCACAAAGAGTCTACCAGTCAAAGTGGGAGACCTTTAGAGCTTGGTGCAGGAGGCGCAAGGTTTCCTCGTCCTCTACCTCTCTAAGCCAGATTGCAGACTTTCTTTTGCACCTCAGGCAGGATGCTAAGCTGGCTGTATCTACCATTAAAGGATACAGGAGCATGCTCTCAACCGTGTTTAGGCATAGAGGCTTAGAGTTATCTCAGAATAAGGACTTGCAGGACCTCATTAGGTCTTTTAAGACAACGAAGCAGGTGCACTTAAGACCCCCTTCTTGGAACCTGGATGTGGTGCTTAAGTTTTTGTGCTCCAGGAAGTTTGAGCCTATCTCGCAAGCTTTTCTGCGAGATGTGACTAAGAAAACCCTCTTCCTTTTGTCTCTAGCGACTGCCAGGAGGATCAGCGAGGTCCAGGCAATCGAGAAGTGTGTAGGCTTCACCCTAAATGGAGCGGTTTGTGCCTTGAGGTTCGACTTTCTCGCCAAGAATGAGAACCCTTCGAAACCCTGGCCCAGGACTTTAGAAGTCCCTAACCTCGCGAATCTAGTGGGTCAGGAACAGGAAAGCCTCCTCTGCCCGGTTAGGGGTCTCAAGGCTTATTTGGCCCACACTAAGAGCGTGAGGGGTGCTTCCAACTCCTTATGGTGTTCGGTGAAGGATCCTCAAAAACCCCTGTCAAAGAACGCTTTGTCCTTTTTCCTGAGGGAAACTATTAGGGAATCCCACCTCTTTTGTGAGGAAGAAAACTTCGCCCTGTTAAAAGTACGGGCTCACGAAGTAAGGGCCATTGCTGCTTCGCTGGCATACCAGAAAAATATGTCAGTCAGGCAGATCATGGATGCAACGTTCTGGAGGAGCAACTCTGTCTTCGCTTCTCATTACCTCAGAGAGGTAAGAGTGGACTATGACAAGTGTTATACCTTGGGCCCATACGTAGCTGTGGCTTCTGTATTAGGCAAAGGAGTTACTACCCCCACTCAACCTTAGTTTATGTACATGTATATGGGTTTGTGTTTTTTATGGTTGTCTGAGGTCCTCGTCTTGTGGTACGGTTCCCTCAGTCCAGATAGATAGTTTATATCTATTTCTGCAAGGTTAGGTGGTTAGCTTTAGTAAGGTTGCAGGTTTTTATTATATGGGAAGGTAGTTTCTGAAGTCTAGTCAAGTTGTTAGTCCTACCCCTTTGACAGACTCGATTGAGTTGTTTGCAGCGTAGCAGGTCTACTCCTGGCTGAACACTCCTAAGGGAAAGCGACTCTAGAGGGAGTTACCTTTGAAGTCAGCTACCTTAGCAGGTAAGGAATCAAGGTGTTTATTCTCCTACAACTCTTTTGTTGTTTCCCCAACTATGTTTTTCTGTCTGTTTCCCTCCTCCAAATGTGTGAATCAGCTATATATATATATATATATATATATATATATATATATATATATATATATATATATATATATATATATATATATATATATATATACTGCCAGGTAAGTTCTATTCATAAAAATGGAGTTTTTATGATAAAACAAAGTTTTATGAATACTTACCTGGCAGTTATATATATATTTTAAAGCCCACCCACCTCCCCTCAGGAGACAGGTCGGGCAAAGATAATCTGAGGAACAGAAAACGGGAATGATTCCAAGTACCACCCTGTAAGGGTTGTTAACCATCTAACCACACAACCACCACAAGGCGGTTGCCGCGATTTTCGATTAAATTCTGCCGCAGTCGGAGACTCAGCTATATATATATATAACTGCCAGGTAAGTATTCATAAAACTTTGTTTTATCATAAAAACTCTATTTTCATCACTTTCAGTGACGAGTTACGGTATGTTATCGCAGTCACCATCTCTACCTCCTCCCCGACCGTCTCTCTTACTGCGTAGCAATTTTTGCACCTGTGTGTGTGTTTGTGCATACGTACACGAGTGTGTTTGTATCAATATTTGTTTTAGTTAATAAAGGAATTCAGATTAGCTGTTATTACTTTCTTAGTTACATTTAATTGTTTTTCAACTCGTTGATGCTGTTAAAAATCATATGTACTCTAAACACATTTTTGTTTAATCTCTCTCTCTCTCTCTCTCTCTCTCTCTCTCTCTCTCTCTCTCTCTCTCTCGGAAAAAAAAATAATAGACGTATCTAACACTATAACAGCGAAGAAGAACGAGAGAGAGAGAGAGATTTTATTCAAAGAACATGTTAATGCTATGTTTAGAGAGAAACAGAAAAAGAGAGAAGTCTTATTTAAAAGAGCTTGTTAATGCTAGCATGGTTTTCTTTGCTTCACTTTTTTCTTTCTTTTTTATCAGGCTGGCCCTTCTCACAAATGATCGTTGCCAACAATCTCTTTGTCCTTTATCCCTATCAACAAAAGGCATTCTATCTCTTCCAGGGTATTGCTAAGATGTCTTGTAATAATGGTGATCCCCTTCGATGGTTATTTGCTTTAATGGCTGCCTTCAGCTTGATGATCCTCGAGATCATATGCCTATTCCGGCCATATTGTTTAGCCATACAGTATCACTCACATGCACACTGCTCTCATGTTTTTCTATAATTTCTTGCTTCAATTCTATTGAAAGAATTGCCTTCTTCCTGTACTGAAACTTAGCTTCTTAGGCACCATGATTATAGGTAAAATCAAAAAGGAAATGTGAGAAAAGGAAGAAAATAAGCACTGTTAATAACAGACCAAACAGAGGACAACCACACGATACACACAAGAATAGAGAACTGAGCACTCGACGCTCAGTGGCGTAATGTTTACTTCGTGTGTCGAAATAAAATTCGGGTGTAGAGTAAAAAATTTGCTCGAATTTTACTTTGGATGTTGGAAAATTTGGATGTAGATACGTTCGTGTGTAGAGGTTCCACTGTATATATATGCAAAAATAAACACACAAAGACGATCTTGTCGAACTCGGTCATGCAAACGACGCCGTAAGGATGATGTCATCATTTAAAGACTGTTATATCTTCATTATTTGAAAAAATAATTGGCTTTTTGTTCTTTCTGTTACCTTAGGTAACATTGGCCTTGCTATAAAGTTCCCGAGGAGGTTGTGAAAACACATTGTACATACGAACTGCAAGTAAACAAACACATGCATTATAACTTCTATATGTCCTTGGAAACTCTGGCTGCTGTTCTCGTAGCTTGTAGTTTTCGTTCACCTACCGTCTACCAATGCCTTCCATTTCTGCCAGACGTACGAGATTTCAAAACATGAGTGAAAAAATCTATATATATATATGCAAGAATAAACACACAAAGACGATTCTGTCACACTCAGTCATGCAGATGGCACAATAAGGATGACATCTAAAGACTGCTATATCTTCATTATTTGTAAAAATAATTACCTGACACCTCTGGAGAGCATTACGATATGTACAGTATATGCATACATAGAAGAAATAAAACGATTTTCAATTTCTGAAAGCTGGTATGTAAAAACACTATGGTGGACTGTCCCCTTAAATAATTAAGCATTTCTGAGCGATTTGGAAACATTATGCAATTGGTCTGACTGCATGCCGGCCACAGACAATGAAAACCATGCCAATCTAATTTAAAAAATGGCTTGGAGACTTGAAATTCTACAACACAAGAATAGGGTAGCCAACTTGGTCGATGAGGAAGAAGCTGAAGGATCTGTGATTGCTAAAACACTTAAAAAGCTAAGAAAACCCGAAGAAAAAACTCCAATCGACCGTCAAATATGGTGCTGCGAAAGGTAATGAATCAATAGAAAACATGATAGTTGTAGCACATTAAGATCAGGAGTTGTAACAGTTCTCTTGCCCACGTATTCCTACACTATTCCTTATCTTTCGAGACAAGATCAGTATTAGAACGGGGTTAACGCATTCCAATGAATAAACATGAAGAGGACACAGTGAACAAGTTCTCAAGACCTGTGCCGCCTTGCTGAATATATAGGCTGAGAGGAAAGTGAAAACAATCACCCTAGGACAACTGTAAAACACTATCCATATATATATATATATATATATATATGTATATATATATGTATATATATATATATATATATATATGATAAATTTTGCACATTTTTACGTGTTTTTTCATATTCAAATAAGCCATATATATTTTGATATATTAATGTCTGGATTCTCTTAACGACCTCGGGATCAGAGCCCCAGGCGAAATCTCACAAAGACAAGAGCTTGGCTCCGGCCGGGAATCGATTCCCGGCCGGAGCCAAGCTCTTGTCTTTGTGAGATTTCGCCTGGGGCTCTGATCCCGAGGTCGTTAAGAGAATCCAGACATTAATATATCAAAATATATTTGGCTTATTTGGATATATATATATATATATATATATATATATATATATATATATATATATATATATATATATATATATATTTATATACAGTGATGCCTCGGCATACGAAAGTAATCCGTTCAGGATACGGTTTCGTATGCTGATTTTTTCGTATCCTGAGTCTCGTTTTACATATAAATAGCCTAATCCGTTCCAAGCCTTATGAAAAGACACCTTTTCTTTCATAAACACACTAAACTGTAGTAATAAACATGCAATGCAGCCATTTCTATCATTCAATAACTAACCCAACCGTTAAAAACAGCCTAATCCATTCCAGAAACCACAATGAGATTATTCAATAATGTAGTTATAGCCTAGTTATCCTCTCCAAGCCCTAAGAAAACGGTCCGTTTTCTTTACTACTGTATAAAAGTTACGGTACTGTATGTAAAGCATTTGGATCAGTGAAGGTGTATTGTTACCTGTACACCTAAATTAAGGGTTGATACCCTGAAAAAAAAGGTACTGTACTCTCGGCGACGAGTTGGGATCTCGTAAGCTTTTCGTGTCCTGAAAATTTTTTCGTATACTGGGGCATAAAAATCTTTGTATCGCTTTTCATACCCTGAATTTTTCGTAAGCAGAAACTTTCGTATCCAGAGGTATCACTATATATATATATATATATATATATATATATATATATATATATATATATATATATATATATATATATATATATATATACACATATTTGTTCCGTAACCGAAATACAAACCACGCTATTTACACAGGGTTTACCTTTTAGCGCAGCTGAAATGGCGAGCCATTAGAATTTAACGAGGGTGTATTACCCCCGCGCTAGTTAGCGGGGGGGGTAGGGGAGTGGTAGCTAGCTACCCCTCCTCCCCCTCACACACAGGTGAATACTCACTTTCACTTTTGGCTCGGACTGTGACAGACGTCTCTGTCTTGGTCCTCTCTTGGCAGCCATTGTTTGTTTTGTCTTTACTTAATCGCTTACTTTTCATTTACTCAATATTTATGTAAACATGTTTTCATGTTTGTATACATATTTGAGTATAGAAATTAGTAAGTTTCCTTTTCAGATTTGTGTGTGTAGTGTACTTATCTACGTGGTGTCCTCGGCAGTTGGCCGCCACGGCGTTATGGGTGGCGATCGAGTTTGACATGTCTTTCTCTCTCTCTCTCTCTCTCTTGAGGTCGTTCACCCTTTTACTACGTGTTACTACGCCCTTGTAGCTTCCTTTCCGTGTGGGGGGGTTGCTACGCCGTACATTTGTCTCAATTAGTTTATGAATCTAATTGTATTTGTTGATTTTTCAGCTTTGTAGTACGATTCCTTTCGGGGTTTTCGTTCTTTCTTTAGTGTTCATTCATTTTTAAATTACATAATTACACTACATAGTTACATAATTATAATTGTTATAATTCTGTTTTGGTTACAGCTCTCCTTCCGTGAGTGTAAGTGGTTGTGAGGGTACGTGCCTGTTGTGTAATTCTTGTTTCCTTTCCCTCGGGATTCCTCTTCGGAGCCTTCCCGGGGGAATGAATGTGTACTAATGTTTTTTTGTTTTATTTTTTTACAGTTACCGATCTAGTTCGTTTCTGTAATATGGCAACGGTGTGAGCTGTCTTGTTGAGTCCTGGGGATTCGGCTGTTGCTGCCTCCCCCCCTTGTGTTTTCGTCAGGGGCGTGTCTCCTTCTACTGGAAGTACTCCCGTGATGACGGACAGCTCTCCAGTTCATTTTATAACTCTCAGGAGGCTTGCCTCCTTGGGCAGGTAACTTTCCTTCCGAGGGAAGTTTTTCCTGTCCAGGCTTGAGTTTTTCCCCTTATGGAGGGTTCTCCTCTTGCCTATTTTAGTGCGACTATGCTCTTGGTGCTGAGCGGTCACACCTGCAGTTTCGCTCAAGGGGCTGGGCAACTGCAGGAGCTCCTCTTCGGAGGATTGCTCCTTCTAGGTCACTGCTGACCAGTCTCTTCTACGAAGTGTTTCTCTTTCGTTCGCGAGAGAGTACACTCATAGAGACCCCTCTTCGGAGGTTTCTTCTGTTGCTGTTGGCCTCCCTCGCCGTAAGGCCCACCGTCCGCCTCGTCGTAAGGGCCTCTCATCTCCCTATAAGGGTTCTTGAGGCGCCTTTTTGAATCTCCGTTTGCAGCCTACAACTCCTTTTTCTCGATCTTCCGCCTTGGTGCAAATGGACAGCAGTCTGATCTCGTCTTCCGACGGGCAACGGTCTTCCCGACAGACAACGGTCTTCCCGTCGGACAACGGTCTTCCCGACGGACAGCGGTCTTCCGACGGACATCAGTCTCCCGGCGGACAACGATCCCTTCGGGGCAAAGGGTTGCCTCCCACGGGGGTTCTTCCCTTGCGTGTCAGGGTTTCCCTGCGCGCCCTTCTGCTGTGTTCTCTCCTGCTCCTGCTCAGTGTTAACGCACAGGCGCTCTTCTGCTCATCAGCGCTCTCCTGTTCGTCAGCGCTTTCATGATGATCATCCCTGCTGTTCCTGTTGGTTCCTGTTACGCGCCCACGTTCGCCCTCGCGATCTAGAACTTCGGTTCAGGTCGGGGTCAAGGACTCTTCTTCTATACGCAGGCTTCCACGCGTAGCCTTCTGCTCGTCAGCGATCATCAGCTCGCCAGCGATCACCTGTCTCTCGGCGATCTCCGGATCGCCCGCGTGTGTTACAGCCGGCACGCCAACGTTCTCCAACTCTTCGGAAGGAACATGGTTCGCCAGCTACTAGCTCACCTGCGCATGCTGATCGCCATCGCGCGACCCTCAACTGCGGATGCTGATCGCCATCGCGCGACCCTCAACTGCGGATGCTGATCGCCATCGCGCGACCGCACACTTGCGGATGCTGATCGCCATCGCGCGACCGCACACCTGCGGATGCTGATCGCCATCGCGCGACCGCACACTTGCGGATGCTGATCGCCATCGCGCGACCGCACACCTGCGGATGCTGATCGCCATCGCGCGACCGCACACCTGCGGATGCTGATCGCCATCGCGCGACCGCACACCTGCGGATGCTGATCGCCATCGCGCGACCGCACACCTGCGGATGCTGATCGCCATCGCGCGACCGCACACCTGCGGATGCTGATCGCCATCGCGCGACCGCACACCTGCGGATGCTGACCGCCATCGCGCGACCGCACACCTGCGGATGCTGATCGCCATCGCGCGACCGCACACCTGCGGATGCTGACCGCCATCGCGCGACCGCACACCTGCGGATGCTGATCGCCATCGCGCGACCCCGCGCATGCTGATCGCCATCGCGCGACCGCACACCTGCGGATGCTGATCGCCATCGCGCGACCGCACACCTGCAGATGCTGATCGCCATCGCGCGACCCCGCGCATGCTGATCGCCATCGCGCGACCGCACACCTGCGGATGCTGATCGCCATCGCGCGACCCCGCGCATGCTGATCGCCATCGCGCGACCCCGCGCATGCTGATCGCCATCGCGCGACCCCGCGCATGCTGATCGCCATCGCGCATGCTGATCGCCATCGCGCATGCTGATCGCCATCGCGCGACCCCGCGCATGCTGATCGCCATCGCGCGACCCCGCGCATGCTGATCGCCATCGCGCGATCGCCCACCTGCAGAGGCTGCTCGCGATCGCTCACCTTCGCATATTGCTCGCCAACGCACGATCGCTCACCTGCGCATGCTGCTCGACCATCGCGTCGGCATAACACAACGCGCCATCACCAACCTGCGTGTTAGCGCTCACCAGCTCACCACCGATCGCTTGTTGATCCATATCGCCAGCGGTCTTCCTCGCCCACGCGGCAGCGCGTTTCCTCGCCCACGCGGCAGCGCGTTTCCTCGCCATCGCGCTAACGCTTGCGTTCGTCGCCTCGGACTAGCGCTCATCCACCTGCCCGCCCGCGCGACCGCTCGCCTGTGCGCCCGCGCAACCATTCGCCTGCGCGCCCACACGCCCACGTGCCTGCACGTCTACGCTCATGCGCGTCCGCGCCCATGCTCTCCAATGTTCGCACAAACGTCGGCTTATTTCTTGCAGTATCCATTGCTCGTCTATGGGTTATCGCTCGCCGACCACCAGCTCTCGCCCTTCCTACCACGCTCGCCCTCCTTCTGCCCTCCTTCTGCCCTCCTTCTGCGCTCCTTCGCTCACCTTCGTTTGCGTTACCGCGCATGGGCGCTTCCACGTTCGCCCACGCGAAAATCTTTGAATTACCGTCGCGCGAGCTCCAGGGCGATTGCGACCACGATTTCCAATGGGGTTTTCGCAGCATGGCCAGCCTGGCGAGTTCTTCTGGAGCGTATTTCCAGAACACGGCCTCACCCCGTAAACACAGAGCATGGCACTTGCAAGAATAGGAGCAAAACACCTCTTTCCTGAACCTGGTTAGCCCTTCCCCGTCATTCCCTGGAAGGATTTTTGGCGGGGGGGGGGGCTTTCCGTTCGAGATTTCTCCATCGGACAAGGGGTGACTGCTTACCCCTTCCTCTGGGAGCTTACCAGGTTCTTTCCCTCCTCGGTTACGGCCCGAGGTTTGGTTCAAGGAAGCTACAGGAAGAGCATGGGTACTTTCCTCCTCTCGAGCTCAGGCACCTTGGCCTTTCGTCGTTAAGTATCTAACTTGCGGACAAGCTCGATGTTGTACCATCTGGACGCGCTGACTGAGGGCTTCCTTCGGGTGTCTCATCTGTGGAGGTCGACGACCTCAGACACCCTTCCATCCTTGAGAAGAGTTTGTTTGTGCCCAAGGACAGAGACTTAGACAGCGGCTGTGCGGAGGAAATCGACTTCCGTTTTCACTCCTCCAAGGCGCTTTCTTCCAGACTCTGCAGGGCTCCAGCGCCCTTTTCTTTCAATCACGTCGGCCTAAGTTATCGGCTACGACAACTGGGACAAGGTGTCCAATTGCAGTTTCCTCCTGTCAGGAACAGATGGCATGGGAGACTCCCCCGGGGGGGCATAGTCCTAAAAGGAGTTCACGAACTCTAGGATTGCAGGTTTTTCTCTGGGAGGATGCTTAAGGTTACTCATCCGAATGACAGCTTCCCGATGCCCATTCCCGCACGATCTCTGTGATCAGCCAAGGATATCGCGCCTGCCGTCTCTGTCAGCGAATTCAGTGTCTCTGAACCTCTATGCCATAGCGTCAGCAGAGTTGCCCGGTTGGGCAGAAGGATCCATACCTTAGGCAAAGGTCTTCCTTAGGATCATCGACGGCTTCACCCCCGGCCTCCTCAGTCGATCCTTTCTTGTAAGAAAGGATCTGAGAGGGGATGTCCTTAGTCGACCTCTCAGCCCTGATCAAGTTTGTCGAACAAACTTCGGCCAGCGTAGACCAGCAGAATCGATCAGACTAGTAACGAGGCGACAGGACTCCTTAAACCCTGGATCGGAAGGACGGGTACTTTCAGTTTCCATTCCATCCATCTTCCAGGGTGCTCGTCGAATTCAGCCTAGACTGCAAGTATTCCTGCTTATGATGCAGTGTGGCTATCCCGCCATGGCATAGCAGGTTTGTTTCCCCAGAGAACTCTCCCTGCCTTCCTCTTGGCCGCTGAGGTGCAGGCTTCCGCCTCCTCTGCTGTTTGGAGGGCTGGTCAACTCCGGTAGGCTCGGGTTCGACCTTCTTCAGCGCCGGGACAAGCTTCCGGATGCTTACCATGAGTGTGGGCTCATGGTATTTGGCTTGGAGCCTTCTCTTCCTCTGCCTCAACATCTGGAGTATCTGGCCATGATATTGAGTCGACGGCCTTACCATGTTGGAAACCCCGCTTCTCGTCCGTCCAGCGAGGTTAAGCAACGTCGGTACTTGGATGGGTGACCACCTAGGGACGCCAGATTCTGTTACCACATCCTCCGAGCCTTCCTTTCGGTTGACTGTGGCAAGACTGAGGAGAGTCGCAGTACCTGTTCTCAGTCAAGCAGAGCTTTCAGCCCTACCTTGGAACGTTTCCTAGTTCTCCTTTCCTCATTGACCCGTCTATAGTCCGAACGGTCGCCTCAGGATAAGTTCCATGTGGGGCGATCCAAGTTCCGGTGGCTTCAGGCAATGTTTAACCGGACTTCCTGGCCCCTATGGGACCAGCGGAACTATTAGACCTGCAATGGGTGTTGACCTATGGAGCCTCTTGATGGTAGTGGATATTCTCGTCCTTTCCCCACATTCTTGATGCTGTTCTCGGACTCGTCAAAGAAAAGGGGGGGGGGCATGTTCCGGTCCAGGCCTATGGTCAAGACCTGAAGGATACCTCTCCATCATTCAGGCAGGCTTAGGGGCCTTAGTCTGGCCCCTTTACAGATCCTACAGCTCCTGCCGAGTCGCCCCGTGCGCGTCGACTTCATGATTCTGGCGTATTCTATCCAGCAGGGGACGCATTTTCACACCTTCACATCTTGCAGTAGAGATACCGGGATGATTGAGATTCTCTCAATACCACCATCGGCTCTCTCATTCCAGGCAGGGGAATGTTCTCTCAGTCTATCCGAGCAGAGCCTCGTAGAGAGAGTGTACCTGGGGGTCTTTGACCTTGGGTAACCAGCAAGTACTGGTCTGGGGGACCTGATCGTGACAGCTTGGAACCTCAAGCTTCCGCTATTCTTCCCCCGAGACTCTGGCAAGATGCATTCCGGTGATGGTGGGACAACTTCAACGCCTGCGTCTTCCCTCCCTTTTGTCTGTGGACAATGGGTCTCAACAAGACCAGGTTGTCTGTCAACCTTTCAATGGGAGAGCTCCACTTGGACTATGCGCAGAACGGTTTCTGGACCCTCTGCTTCCCCTGACGGAACTCCCGGGAGAGCTTCTCCCACGGCGCAGACTACTCAAGCAACCACACTGCGACATCTCTCCCGAACCGGGGCGTCGCTTCGGCTTCATGACTGGAGACACTACGCCTCCTCCTCAAGAAAAGACAACCCGCTACAGTCGCGGTACGGAGGTCGCGTCATCTGCGATAGTCATCCACAGGGGTCTCCCAGGCAAAGTGAAGAGTCTAAGGTGGTTGGTGCCATGGGAGATATACCTCTTCCCTTGAGGCCTCTTCTCCAGCATTAACGGTCTTATTGCCTTTCAGCGGGAGGAAACTCCTTTCCGCTCTCGGCAATGAAGCCTGTCGCTCAGCCTTTCCCTGACCTTCAGGCTTAAAGGAATAACTTTTTCCTGCCCGCTGGATCTATCCTCGCTCATGCGAAGCTACGATCGTCCCTGCCCTAGTCGGAGGAAGACCTCCAACTTGGAGCATGGCTCGGACTTTTAGTCCTTTAAGAGATCTTCTCAAGACCCTTTACGTCAGGCCTTGGATTGTACAGTATTCCGCCTTGGGTCTCCTGCTCACTCTGGCCACGGCCAGTGTGTAAGCAATCTTCTTGGTCTCTTACGACTCCCCCCTTTCTAAGGAAGAGGGGAAGGCAACTTTCAGGCTCGCTCCTGAGTTGTTGGTTAGACTCAGAATCTGGGGGTCCCGGCCCTTCGGTCCGATTCATTCAAGATTTCGAGTCTCCATTCTGTATCTGATGTCCCAAGACCTTCTCTTTCTTGCCAGTAAAGGAATCGAGAGGTTAGCGCTGGGAACAGCTGCAGTTTGTCCTCAGTTGCAGCCGATTTGGGAGCACAAGGAGGACATGGGGGAGAGTCACCAGTATACCTCTTCAGCCCAGACTCAAGGACATTCATCTCGACCTGTCTCCAGACCCTCCCCCGTCACGTCGCCCTACAGCACGATGTTGGATACATCGCAACGTCCCTCGCCTTCGAGTAATACTACTCTGTGACGCAGGTGCTACAAGCTGGAGTCTGGAAGCGTCTAATGACCTTCGCAGCCCGCTTCCTGCAGGGCGTGACCCACAGGAGTCTCGATACGTTTTCTATCGCTCTGGTGGCTACACAACAGCTGGTCTAACCTCAGGCTCCTTTTTGGACAGGTAGCAGAAGGTTGAGGGCATTGTTATCAGGTTTTAGTCTGCATGAACGAAAGAAGTATGTCTGGCCCTTACTTCTTTCTTCATCATCCCCTCTACGGGGAAGCAGCATCCTGGTCTCTGCATAGCTGACCTCGAACCTCTGCAGGTAAACCATGCTTCCTTGTGTTCCGAGTATTGAGTCAATACTGTCGCGTCCCCCATACCCTGACGAGGTGGTATTGGGAACGTCCTAACCCAGAGTTCCTTCTGGAACTCCAGGTCAACTGCCTAGGGCGGGTCACACTTCTTCTTTCACACACAAGCTTACGTAGGCCACATGGTTCCTTGCGAAGCAAGGAACTTGTGAGGTGCAGGGACTCCTTTTATCGAGTGCTACTCACTCGGATTCTGAGTCCCCGGGTAAAGCCAAAGCCAGTATGGCTGGGGACTTTCCACCCTACCTAAGGGGTAAGTCACCCTGTGTAAATAGCGTGGTTTGTATTTCGGTTACGGAACAAATGACAAATTCGAAGATAATTTGTATTTTTCCTAACCATACAAACCTTAGCTATTTACACACATTTGCCCGCCAGCCCTGTCCCCCAAGACAAGTCCTACCTCTAAGTGAAAGTGAGTATTCACCTGTGTGTGAGGGGGAGGAGGGGTAGCTAGCTACCACTCCCCTACCCCCCCGCTAACTAGCGCGGGGGTAATACACCCTCGTTAAATTCTAATGGCTCGCCATTTCAGCTGCACTAAAAGGTAAACCCTGTGTAAATAGCTAAGGTTTGTATGGTTAGGAAAAATACAAATTATCTTCGAATTTGTCATATATGTATTAACACGTAAAAAATGCAAACACTACAGCCGATGCTTAGAGATAACTTTATGCGACGGAGATCTGGTGGGAAAGTGCGAGCGAAGCTGTCCTAGTGAGCTGCCTCTCGCACACTTGGCCACCTAGCGGCTATATAGCGAACCGTCTCGTATCCTCGTATCTTAAATTTTTCTCGTATCTCGGGGCGAAAAATTTGCTTGAAACTTTCCTCGTATCTCAAATTTCTCGTATATTGGGACACTCGCATGTCGAGGTATTACTGTGTGTGTGTATATATATATATATATATATATATATATATATATATATATATATATATATATATATATATATATATATATATATATACAGTATATATATATATATATTATATATATATATATATATATATATATATATATATATATATATATATATATATATATATATATATATATATATACATATGTATACAGTGATACCTTTACATACGATCTTAATTCGTTCCAGAAACTGCTTCGTATGTTAAAACGATCATATGTTGGAGCAAATATTCCCATAAGAATGCACGGTAATATGTTTAATTCGTTCCTCAGCCTAAAAACCCATAATAACTCCTTAATAAATGGCTACACATAATTACACATAACATTAATACAATACAGTATAATAATTATCTAAAAAAAGAATAATAATAAAGAAATAATAAATAGAAAACAGGTTTTTATGTAACACTTTACCTTAGCAACAGGCCAGCGCAGGTGTAGGGACTGCTACGCAGGAGGAGATGGAAGATCAGCGAGGAGGTAAGGACGGCGACTTTGTACGATAACATGTACGATAACTTACACTACGTGAACTTTAACTTAACTTAGCTTATTTTTTTTTTTCATTTTTATAATTTTATATTTTTTTTTTACATTTTTTTTCTCTTATTTTTAAATATAAAACTTACCCGCTGGTTATATAAAAGAGCTGAAGTCCCTGACGCCAGGGCAGAAAATTCAAATCTCGCGCTATCGAAGATACGCCAGGTGTACCAACCGCACCCTAGCGGTAGAACAGGTGGAACTATACACCAACTCCAGTTCTTCTCTCTGCCGTCATAGCTGACTGACATACAGAAGTTCGCTCTCGTGTTTTTACTCTTTTGGGAAGTTGTTTGGTGATGTACAACGTTCTTTTTTGAGTTTAAGCTATCGTTGATTAATTTTCCTTGGTTCTTATCTTGAAATCTTTTTGTTTGAGATTTTCTCTATTGTTTTTTCCCTTACTTTTTGCTTGTCGGTCTTTCACGTTAACTTTAAAATGGCCGACTCCTCCCCTGCTCAGCGTAGGTGTGTTAGTGAGGGTTGTCGTACACGACTTCCTAAGGGATCTATTGATCCTCATTCTATTTGTGTAAAATGTAGGGGTAAATTTTGTTCATTAGATGATAGGTGTAATGAGTGTCTTTCCTTAACTGATGATGATTTTGGTACTTACGATCGTTATGTTAGGAGATTAGAGAGAGATAGACTTAGGCGTAGTTCTTCCCGATCTGTGGATAGAACCTTACCTAATTTACCTGTTCCTAATCCTGTTCCTTCCCCTGTGGTGGTAGATCAGGAACCTACTATGAAGGACATGTTTACTGCTATTTTGTCTCTGGGTGAGAAAGTTGAGTCCTTAGCAGCCGATAGAAATACTATCTTTTCAGAGTTAAAGGTATTGAAAAACCGTGATCCTATCGGAACTGTGGAAAGTGTTTCAGTGTCTGATGTGGTACCGAAGAATCGTGACTCTCTCGGTGTTGTGACAAGTGTTGATAATGTGGTTAGTGTTGCGGAAGGTGCGTCGACTCGAGTGTCTGATGTGGTACCGAAGAATCGTGACTCTCTCGGTGTTGTGACAAGTGTTGATAATGTGTTTAGTGTTGCGGAGGGTGCGTCGGCACGATCTTGTCGTTCACCTAGCCTTAGACCTCTTTCGAGCTCTCGAACCCATGGGAGAAGTAATGTCGAACGGCTTAAGGGAACGAGAAGCATCATCAATCGTGCAGACGTCCCCTCGAACGTTCCTGTTGCCGTAGCTCAGGTCGTTCACCCTCATCGTAGGAAAGGTGAGGTTCATACGTTATCCCCGTCTTCCGATGAAGGGTCGGGGAGTGAGATCTGGCGGCGAACGTCGAGACCGCTTAAACGCTCCCATGTTGATTTGGACGCGGCGCGTCAAAACACACAGCGTCGGGAATCGCCTGTGCGGCCAGGATGTAGTTCGTGGGGTTCACCGGAACGTTTCCGTTCTCCCAGCGCTTGCACTCCGGCCTAACGTTCAGATCACCGTGTTCGTGCGGATATGATTCCTTCCGATTCGGACCTTGTAACTATTCATGCACCTCCTCTTCCATCGGATTGGCTTTCTTCCCCTGAAATGCGTGGTGACATTAGTGCGAATCTTCCTTCTAGGAGTTCTGTTGATCCGAAATGGACTGCGCTTTTGTCTATGAAGGAACAACTCTCTTCGTTGATGGATTCTTATCAACCAAGTGTTGGCGTTGTGTCTGGGCGTTCGATGTCAGACCAGTTATCGCACAAACGTTCGATGGTATATGGCCTTGACGAGTTATCACTTAGACGGTCTCCCATTCACAGTGTTCAACGCCAGGTTGATTTTGATGAGTCGCGTCAGAGAGTTTTGGTTGACCAGTTTGCGTTTTCTGGTCGCGGGGAAGAGCGTCGGCGTCGACAAGTGGACGAGACGCGGCAACAATTTGAAGTAGTGGATCGCCCGCGGCAACAACTTTTGGACGCGGCGCGTCAAAACATTGGTTTACAGCGGCGACATCCTGACTCCTTTGATCGCTCGCAGCAACAGTCCTCGGACTTTACGCGACCTCGCGGCAATCTTCAACAGTTACCTTCTGATTTCAAGCGTTCTTCTGTTCAACAACAGTTGAATTCTAAGCGGTCTAAGCAGTTGTTGGTTGAGGATGATCGTCTACATGTCCGTGTTTCGCATCAATCTACTTCTACTTCTCCCCACCAAATTGACTCAGATGTTGGCCTTGACAGGCAGTCCCATCCAGACGTTGTTCCTTCGGTTCAGGCTGCAGCTGTTGCTGCACTGCCAGAAGACGAACCAGAGGAAAAGTCGGATGAGGATAATCCTATTGAGGAAGTCTCTGAGAATGAGGAGGAGAAGCATTATCAGCATGCTGTGGACCTTCGCAAGTTTATGCTTATTTTGACTGGAATTTTCCCGGATTCTTTTACCCCTGTGGCCCCTCGTTCTCCGCCTTCTGAATTCATCTTAGGTAAAGCTACTAAGGTTCCAGTTTACACCAAGATGGTTCTTTCTCGATCTTCTAAGCGGGCCTTGAAGTTAATGGGTTCTTGGTTGGACTCCAAGAAAGCTTTTGGCAAGACGGCCTTTGCCTTTCCTCCCGCTAGGTTAGCCTCTAAATCTAGTGTGTGGTATGAGACTGGTGAAGTGTTGGGCTTGAGTTTTCCTTCGTCTGCCCAAGGGGATTTTTCAAGTTTGGTAGATGCTTCTCGTCGTCTTGCCTTAAGGAAGACGAAGATTTGGTGGTCCATTCCAGAGTTCGACCATTTGCTTAAAGGTCTTTTCAGGGCCTTCGAAGTTTTTATTTTTTTGGACTGGGCTTTGGGGGCTTTGAGTAAGAGGGTCTCTGATATGACGGAAACGGACACTAGTGGTTTGGTTCATTTGATGTCCTGCTTGGACAAAGGTGTGAGAGATGGCTCCAACGAACTTGCTGCCTTGTTTACAGCTGGAATTCTCAAGAAAAGGGCCACGATGTGCTCCTTCCTCTCCGCAGGAGTGTCTCCCTATCAGAAGACAGGCCTTCTTTTCGCACCTTTGTCTAATTCTTTATTTCCTCAGGAATTAGTGGGCGAGGTGGCTACTGCTCTCACTCAGAAGGCCACACATGACTTAGTTACTCATTCGACTAGGAAAGTTTTGCCTCCGTCTTTCTCCTCTCGAAAACCTAAGGAATCTTCTTCTGGGTTTCGTCCTCTGTCCTTTCGTGGGAAGCCCTCTGGGAGAGGCTCTTTTAAACCAGAAGGAAGGAAACCTAGAGGCAGAGGGGGCAAGTCCGGCCGAGGTAAAGTCTGACTGCCCTCTCCTTCAGACAGCAGTGGGGGCCAGGTTGACTCACTTTTGGGAGGCTTGGGAGAGGAATGGAGCGGACCCCTGGTCCGTCCAGGTGTTAAAGGAAGGCTACAAGATCCCCTTCCTGACCAATCCTCCTTTAGTCACAGATCCAGTGGATCTTTCGCCCAAATACAGAGAGGGTCCCAAGAAACAAGCCATGCTTCTACAGATGTCTCTTTTATTAGAGAAACGAGCAATAGAGGAAGTGCAAGATGTTACGTCTCCGGGGTTTTACAACCGCCTTTTTCTAGTACCCAAGAGTTCCGGGGGGTGGAGACCGGTTCTGGACGTAAGTGTGCTCAATGGTTACGTCCAAAACTCGACGTTCACCATGGAGACTCAGAAAACAGTTCTGGCAGCTGTGAGGAAGGACGATTGGATGGTCTCTTTAGATCTTCAGGATGCCTATTTCCACCTTCCGATTCATCCCAGCTGCAGACGTTATCTGAGGTTCATGGACGGAAACAAGGTCTTCCAGTTCAGGGCTCTTTGTTTCGGACTTTGCACGGCTCCTCTATTGTTCACCAAGATCATGCTGAACGTGGCAAGCATGCTGCATTCGAGGGGAATCAGGGCCTCTCTGTATCTGGACAATTGGCTGATAAGAGCCTCCTCAGCCGATTGTTGTTTGAAGGACCTCAAGATGACTTTGGATCTCTCCAGAGAACTGGGTCTCCTGGTGAGCTCGAAAAAATCACAACTCATTCCATCCCAGGAGATTCTTTATTTGGGGATGGAGATTCACAGTCGGAGTTTTCGGGCTTTTCCGTCGTCGGTGAGAATCCAAGCAGCCCTCCTAAAAGTACAAACGTTCCTGAAGAGAGATCTTTGCTCCGTCAGAGATTGGATGAGCCTTCTGGGGACTCTCTCGTCGTTAGAGAAGTTCGTGACCCTGGGGAAGTTGTTCTTGCGTCCTCTTCAGTTTCATCTCAACCGCCATTGGAAGAAAGGGGACAGCCTCGACAGGGATTGCATTCCCATCTCGACTTCCATCAAGTCTCATCTTCAATGGTGGAACAACGAGCCCAGACTGAAAGAAGGCTTGTCTTTACTTCAGAGGAACCCAAACCTCGTGTTGTGTTGCGACGCCTCCAACTCGGGGTGGGGAGCCACTCTAGAGAAGCAGGAACTTTCGGGGACTTGGACGGTAGAGCAAACCTCTCTCCACATCAATCAAAAAGAGCTTTTAGCTATTCATCTGGCTCTCATTGGCTTCGAAAAGCAGATCAGGGGCAAGGTAGTCCAAGTCAATTCGGACAGCACGACAGCTCTGGCCTATATTGCGAAACAAGGCGGGACCCACTTTTGGCCTCTGTTCGAGATTGCAAGACTGCTCCTCATCTGGGCGGAGGAAAGGAAGGTGACTCTTTTGACGCGGTTCATCCAGGGAGTCAACAATGTGAGCGCAGACAGACTCAGCAGGAAAGGTCAGGTTCTCTCCACAGAATGGATTCTGCACCCGGACATCTGCAAGAGTCTGTGGCGGTTATGGGGTCGACCTCTCGTGGATCTCTTTGCCACCGCGAAGACCAAACGACTAGAGTGTTATTGCTCTCCAGTTCCAGATCCCGAAGCTTTTCACATAGACGCTTTTCTGATGAACTGGTCACACATGGAGGTTTATGCCTTTCCTCCGTTCAAGATCCTTTACAAAGTGATTCAGAAGTTCGTTTCACACGAGGAGACCAGAATGACTCTGATAGCTCCGTTCTGGCCGTCAAGGAGCTGGTTTCCAGAGGTACTGGAATGGATGGTGGATGTCCCGAGAAGCCTTCCCATGAGACCCGATCTTCTCAGACAACCTCACTTGGCCCGAAATCATCAAAACCTCCGAGCTCTACGTCTGACTGCCTTCAGACTATCGAAAAACTCGCTAGAGCTAGAGGATTTTCGAAGAAGGCAGCCAAGGCAATTGCAAGGGCAAGAAGGTCTTCAACCATCAAGGTGTATCAGTCCAAGTGGGAGTTGTTCAGGGAATGGTGTAGAACTAACGCGATTTCCTCTTCCAGTACATCGCTTTCCCAAATAGCAGATTTTTTCTTGGACCTTAAAACTAAGCATAACTTCTCGTCATCAACTATTAAAGGTTACAGGAGTATGTTGGCGACGGTTTTTCGACACAGGAACCTAGACCTTTCTGATAATAAGGATCTACGAGATTTACTTAGGTCTTTTGATACGACCAAGATGATTCAAACGGCTCCCATCGCCTGGAATTTGGATGTTGTCCTTAAATTTCTCATGAGTGACAGATTTGAGCCTTTACACTCGGCTTCATTTAAGGACTTAACCTTGAAAACCCTTTTTCTAGTTACCCTCGCCACTGCGAAAAGAGTTAGTGAAGTTCACGCTTTAAGCAAGAACATTGGTTTTCGGAATGGGAAAGCCATTTGTTCTTTGCAACTGGGGTTTCTGGCCAAGAACGAAAACCCTTCTCGACCATGGCCCAAATCCTTCGAGATTTCTAACCTTTCGGATTTGGCTGGCGATGAATTGGAAAGGGTTCTCTGTCCAGTTAGAGCTCTACGTTGTTATGTGGACAGAACTAAGAATCTGAGAGGTAACTCAGACGCTCTGTGGTGTGCAGTTCGGAAACCCTCGATGCCCATGTCCAAGAATGCCTTGTCTTTTTTCGTTAGATTGTTGATTCGAGAAGCTCATGCTCAGTGTGATGAGTCGGATCAGAGGCTCCTCAAAGTCAAGACACATGAAGTCAGAGCGGTAGCGACTTCAGTGGCCTTTAAACAGAACCGTTCTCTGCAAAGTCTGATGGATACAACATTTTGGAGAAGTAAGTCTGTTTTTGCATCCCATTATTTGAAGAATGTTCAGACTCGCTATGAGGACCTTTTTACGTTGGGTCCTTTTATAGCTGCTAATGCGATAGTAGGTGAATGATCTACCACTACGTTCCCTTTTTTTTTTTCCTAATACCCCTTTTCTATCTCTTGGAACTCGTTTTTTATGGTTGTTTGTGGAGATTGGGCGTCAGTCTTCCGCAATCTTTGATTTGGCTAGGTGGTCATTTTGTTCCTTGAGTGCACCCGGAACAAGGGTATTGGTTGAGGTCCTGTCATGTTATAGGTGTTTGTACCGTTTGACAGCTCCTAGAGATTTTCAGCCCGAGTGGATTACTGGATCTCTTAAGGATAGCGGACGAAATGAGGCAGAGTATCATTGCTGTCAGCTTCCTTATCAGGTGAGAACTGCTTAAGTTTATTGTATGTAACCCTTAAGTGAATTTTCTGTATGTAGCTGTCTCTGACCCGCCACCAAGGGGTGTCAATCAGCTCTTTTATATAACCAGCGGGTAAGTTTTATATTTAAAAATGATATTTTCATAATAAAATAAATTTTTGAATATACTTACCCGCTGGTTATATAAATTTAACACCCTCCCTCCTCCCCTCTAGAGACTACCTATGGTATGGCTATGAGGCATGGAAGAACTGGAGTTGGTGTATAGTTCCACCTGTTCTACCGCTAGGGTGCGGTTGGTACACCTGGCGTATCTTCGATAGCGCGAGATTTGAATTTTCTGCCCTGGCGTCAGGGACTTCAGCTCTTTTATATAACCAGCGGGTAAGTATATTCAAAAATTTATTTTATTATGAAAATATCATTTTTAATTTTCATCACTTTTACTCGATTCGGTCTTCCTTTTCTTTGCTTCACTTTCTTTCTTTTCATCATGATCACTAGACCGTTTTAGAGATTTTTTAAAGAAACTATCAAGAGAAAGTTGCTTGGTACGGCTTTTGAGGATTTTTCTAAAGTGAGTTAAACAAACATCATCGAACTGCGCAACTACACGGCAAACCTGAAGTTTCTGTGGGTGATGCTTGTCGATGAAATCAACCACGTGTTTATGATATGCCAACATCTGTTTTATTTCCGCCTTACCTAAGATTTGGCCTACCTCCTCGGTCTCCTCCGACGCACTCAACTGCGCTTGGAACTCATCATGCTGCATGGCTTGCAGCTCCTTGAGTTCCTCGGTGGTAAGCTCTTCATGATACTCATCGAAGAGTTCGGTGATGTCATCTTCATACACCTCCAGACCCATGGACTTGCCAAGGGATACAATCTCTTCGACGTCTTCCTTGGCGGCAAGCACAGGTTTATTCTCAGGGCCAAAACCTTCAAAATCTCTGGGAGCAACAGCATCAGGCCAAAGCTTCTTCTAAGCTGTATTCAGGTTCCGACGAGTTACTCCCTCCCAAGCCTGATCTATGATCTTTAAGCAGTGCACGATATTAAAGTGGCTCCTCCAAAATTCACGCAAAGTTAAGTTGGTGCTTTGCGTGACATTAAAGCACTGCTTGAATAAGTGCTTGGTGTACAGCTTCTTAAAATTAGAGATGACTTGCTGGTCCATGGGCTGGAGGATAGGGGTGGTATTCGGTGGAAGATACAACACTTTGATGAATTTGTATTCGTCGATGATATCATCTTCGAGTCCTGGGGGATGACCGGGTGCATTGTCCAAACAAAGCAAGCACTTCAAAGGCAAATTCCTCTCATGAAGGTACTTCTTGACAGCAGGGCCGAAAACTACGTTTACCCATTCCACAAAGATATGCCTAGTAACCCAAGCCTTAGAATTAGAACGCCATAGAACATGTAGCAGGTCTTTATTAATTCTATGTGCTTTAAATGCCCTAGGGTTTTCGGAATGGTAAACTAATAAAGGCTTAATTTTGCAGTCCCCGCTGGCGTTGGCACAAAGCGCAAGAGTCAACCGATCCTTCATTGGCTTATGTCCAGGCATTTTCTTCTCTTCGGCGGTAATGTATTTTTAACAAAGTCTTTAGCAGCCTTGGTGTCCGAACTCGATGCTTCTAGAAGCAGGTCTTCTGAAAACTATTTAACTATTTTAATGACTTCTTAATTTTTATGGTTTTAATCGAATTCTCTTTTAATTTTCATATACAGTAAATGGTATCGGCGTCAATGACCTTAGATGTCAGGATGCCAGAAAACTTTCAATCAATCAATCAATCAATCAATCTCCATGCCGAACAACTGAATGAATCCCGGTCTGTTTCCTAAATTTTTCGAACCAATCTCGAGACGCCTTGAATTTCTCCGTTTTAGGATCGGCTGAACTCTCCCCCGCGTCACCCCCAGAGCCCGCCGCCTTCAAGTCACTGTAGATAGCAGCCTACAACTCACAAATGATCGTTTCAGTGATCGTATCGCCAACAATCTCCTTGTCCTTGATCCATATTAACAGAAGGCGTTCCATCTCTTCAAGGGTAGGGCTACGACGTTTGGAAATAATCGTGATCCCCTGCGAAGGCTTCACTGCTTTAATGGCTGCCTTCTGTTTTATGATCGTCGAGATCATAGACATATTCCGGCCATATTGTTTAGCCAGATCGCTAACACGTACACCTCGCTCATGCTTTTCTATTATTTCTTGCTTTAGTTCTAAAGAAAGCATTGACTTCTTCCTTTTCTCACCACTACTACTACTTCCTGAACCGAAACTAGGCCTTTTAGGACCCATGATTACGAAACACAGAAAACAACATGTGAAAAAGGAAGATAAAAAGCACTGTTAATATCTGAGCGAATAGAGAATAACCACACAATGCACACAAGATGAGAGGACTGATCGAGGTGACGCTCGATTGGCGTCCCTCCGATGTGCTTCTGTCTAGCTGCGTCAACAACAAACCACGGTTGAAGCTTTCGAGAAAATTCCACGCGTACGCGTATTGTTTACTTCGTATGTTGGAGCAACACTTCAGGTGTCGAGACAGAAATTTAGTCGAATTTTACTTCGGATGTGAGATAATTCGTATGTAGAGGTTCCACTATATATATATATATATATATATATATATATATATATATATATATATATATATATATATATATATATATATATATATATATATATATATATATATACATATACATATATATATATATATATATATATATATATATATATATATATATATATATATATATATATATATATATATATATATATATATATATATATATATATATATATATATATATATATATATACATACATACATACATACATACATACATACATACATACATACATATACATATATATATATATATATATATATATATATATATATATATATATATATAGAGAGAGAGAGAGAGAGAGAGAGAGAGAGAGAGAGAGAGAGAGAGAGAGACCTTGAGATACGTGCTTAATGCGTTACGTGACCCGAGCTTGTATGTCAATTCGCTCGTATGTATGTATGTGGATACATATATATATATATATATATATATATATATATATATATATGTATACACATATATACATACGAGCGAATTGACATAAGAGCTCGGGTCCTAGAACGCATTAAGCTCGTATCTCAAGGTATTACTGTATATATATGTATATATATATATATATATAGTAATACTGTATATATATATATATATATATATATATATATATATATATATATATATATATATATATATATATATATATATATATACTGTATATATGTTTATACATATGTTTATACATACAGTATATATGTATATATATATTACAGTGTATATATATATATATATATATATATATATATATATATATATATATATATATATATATATATATTTATTTATACACACACACACACACACACACACACACCCTCTCAACGAGAGAATGCCTTGACGCAGTCATGTGGTATCTTCATATTGTTGAAGAATTGTGACGGGAAAGAGGGCACTTGAACTTGGTGACATTGCTCCCCAAGTTTGAATATAAATATCTCTCCCTTTCCTCTATTTCTTGAGGTGGGACTTTTGGCTTCTGGCTGGAAGCCCTTTATTACAGATATGGGGAGAATGATTCCATATTTCCTTGGTCTCAGTCCTAACAGGCGGGTTTAGCTTACACCTGTGTATCTATATCTGTTTTGGTGCTATCCTTCGGGTAGGGTATGGAATGGACCATCTGGGAAGTATACTCTCATTTTGCTGATAGTGGAGAATGCAAATTTCCTTCCCGACATATGATACTTTCTTAAAATTCTCAAGCAGGTAAACCAACAAAACAACCAACAAAAAACAAAAAGAAAATCCCTCCCTTAACTATGGACCCTTCAAACACTGACTCCCCATCCCCCACCACCGGGCACTGTTGACGACATCTGCTAATTTAAATAGGTAAAGTTTTGTTGATGACCTCGGAACGGGAAAGGACCATTCTTCTGATATTTCAAAATCGAGTAATTTGGGTAACACAAGGAAACTTGGAATACTTCATGTTACTGAAATTTCAATAGAGACAAACTATGATGATCTATTTAAAGCATTTGAGTGCTAGTGATATATAAAAGAAATAAGGATGAAACTTGAAGATGAAAAATGGCATTCATGGATATCTTACAGTAGTTATGACGAAGCTTTTAGTGCAGTAAGTAACGAGAATAATATTAAAATTAATAACTTGAATGTAGCAGCTGCTCTCTGCAATAAGGTACCAAAGGATTTGGATGTATATAGGCCTACCAATTGGTTGGAAAACGACCCGGATTTAGTTATGCCTTCCCAGAGAAAGCCAAAACCACCAATGTTGCTTATAGCTGAATCCAAGGGGGGGATGTGGGCGGTTACAGGGAACTATTTTAAAATATGCAAATTAATTAAAAAAAAAGTAGGAACTATTGTACTGGGCGTTATATCTCGTTTTGGAGAAAATAGTCGTTATATCTCGTTTTGGAGAAAATAGTTACCTTATTCATGCCAAATCAAGTACACAGTCTGTAATACTGTCCAGCATAAAAACTAATGATGACCTTGAGTTAGACGTCAAACCCTACCTAAACTTTAGCTACGGAAGGGGAGTAGTTTTTAACAGAGATCTGTATGAATTTACAGAGGAGGAGATACTGGCCATGTGTCCACTAAATGTATGGAAAGTTCACGAAGTCCCAGGTACATCAATGATAATCCGTACATTCCAGGATGCTGATGTACCATTCCATATTATAGAAAACGAAATAATTAAGGTAAGACCATTCAAGCAGAAGCCACTGCAATGTTTTAATTTTTTAAAAATTGGGCACCCGTCTAAAGTTTGCAAAAATAAAAAAATGTGTGGTATTTGCTCCAAATCTTACCAGGGAGATTGTGCACTTTGAGCCAGGTGTTTAAATTGTAATTTGAATGAAAAATCCACAGACAAGAGCTGTGAGCTCTATAAGTTGGAGGAAGCTGCCCTCAACAAATCTAATTTAGAACATATAAGTGTTGGACATGCCAAAAGACTATTAAATAAATCAAATATCTGTGCTAAGGCATTAAAATCAAACCCACTTAGTACTGCCAATAGCTCTAGAAAAAGAAATATTCCATCTGATAAAATGTCAAATGACGAGGTAAGCATATTACCTCTTGAAGCTTTGCCACGGTGTATTAACACTACGGCATTTCCCATTTCTTTATAACCCTCGTCCCCCATTACAAAAACTGGTACAAACCTCTCACAGGCCATGTTGCCTGATTGATGGAGGTTCCACTTAAAACCAACTGCCTGATTTGATGGAGGTTCCACTTAAAACCAACTTACCTGGTGCACCTGTAGTGGGAAAGGTGGAAAAATCTAGAATCCCACCATCTATTAATCGTAAAAGAGAGAGACCCCCATCTCTCTCATCGCCCTCCATTAGAAACATTAAAGTTATGGCATTAAATAAATTTGATGTTTTGTCTGTTGATGTTTCTAATGAACCAGAAGATAAACTGAATAGATCAGAAATTCAAGTGGAGGTCCACCATCCGCCTCAACAAATAGATCAGAAGGACACAAAGAAAAACACAAAGGTAAAACCCAATATATCAAGACCATCTCTGAAGAAACCTACAGGTAATAATGTTAGATTAAAAACTGCTAATGGGAAGACCTCATCCAAGATGTCTTCCAGAGATAATCCATAGTTTTCTCCTCCATTTTGCCATGGAATTGTCAGAGGTTAAGGTCCAAATATGAAGAACTTAAGATCCTAATTCATGAACATTCCACCATACTTGTATGTCTACAGGAAAGTAAGCTTGATGCTAACACTCCTAGTCTTCGAGAGTATGTTAGCTATAGAACACCTTATAATCAACAAGCAGGAGCCATAGTGGAAGTCTCATGTAGGTTCGTCGAGATGTTCCCCAAATACCTTTGTCTATTCGTACACCCCTGCAGGCAGTGGTTGTACAAATATACAAATCTATTTAACCCTGGATAGGTACGCTCCTCGGACACCCCTTTAAGGGTATACTCAGTCGTGCGCGACCCCGACTCCGAAAAAAATTCAGGAAAAATTTAGTTATGTATTGTTTGACTTGCTAAAAATACTTCAAAGAATGCTAAAAACTACTGAAAATATAAATGATACCCATCTACAAAATAACTATTTATTGGAAATATATTAAAAATTTAAGTATACAAAAAAAAAGACTACGTAAATATTCACAAAATATAGAAATATACATATACACATAAATCCCTTTAGGGACACCTTCTTAGATGGCAAAGCAACAGCGTGTAATTGCTGGAAATGAGTTGGACCCATAGAAGTCAAGATCTGAAATGAGAAAAAAATGGTAACTTTTTTTGGCCAAAAAAATTTGTCCAAATTTCATGAATTTTTTTGGGTACCCAAATGAAATAGGAAGAGGCTAATTTTTTTTTATAGAATAAACTCATATTATCCTAGAACAGAAATACATAATAAAATGTGCACTAAGATGTAATTTACTGTTATATCAGGGTCATTTTTTGACGGCCTAGTTCACAATGTAAATTTCTTATGAAAATCATTGTATCTCCTATAAAATATGATATTTATGCATTAAAATATACCTAAATATCACGAATTCTATACAGAACAAGAATATATAGAGATATGCCAACTTACCTTTCGGGTATGTCAACAAAATGGCCGCAGACCGCAACAACTCTTACAGCCCAATCTACCACTTGAAATGAAGAATGGGGTTGCAAACTCCATATTATCATCAACATCTCTTTTTAACTCCATTAGAAGTGTGTTGACATCCATGCCGAGGGAATACTGCCTGCTGGCCATTATTGAAGATAAATTCAAAATAAATAGAAAAAAATCAAATTTGCAAAAAATAAAAAAAATTCAGAAATTACCATTTGAGGGAAAATGGACCTCATGGCAATATATGGCATCTAAGCCAAAACCAATGTCATGCAAGTGGTAGACACACCATCCATCCACACTTTCCAACTATAAAGAACCAAACAAGTATCAACACTGTTCGACAATTTATAATTATGTAATAACTTTGCTGTTTGATCACTTACCCCTATAAAGGTATGTCAGGGTCGAGGTCGACCCCTGGGGGGTAAAAAAACGGGGAAGGAGGGAAGTTAGACGAAAATCAGTCCTAAAGCAGACAATGGCACGTAGACTAGTCACCCCTTGCAGGTCGATCACTTCCATATTCGAGACAGCTGATGATTTATGGGGAAAAAACAGGTTTTGAAAATGCTGTAGGGGTCGCATACGACCCATCATACCTTTCCAGGGATAAGGAGAAAATATACAATATACTCTCTGTACTTACCTCCAAGTGATATTTGACATTTTGGTTTAGTAGAGGTCATTCAACATCTCCCTCAACCTTTTCTCTTACTGGGAGATATGAAGGGTAGACATCCTTTATGGGGTAATGTTTTGGCAAACACAAGCGGCAATATTATCTCATGAATTGTGGAGAATGAGGATGTTGGACTCCTTAATACAGGAAAGTTTTGAATTAGAACAATTAAAAGCATGTTTTTCCACTGTAATATACAGTTTTAAGTGTTTTTTAGAGGGTGGGAATGGATTAATTTTTGTTTTTAGTTATTTTATATGGGAAAATCGATCCGAGATACGAGTGAATTGACTTACGAGCTTGTGTCCCGGAACGCATTAAGCTCGTATCTCCAGGTATTACTATATATATATATATATATATATATATATATATATATATATATATATATATATATGTATATATATATAAATAATTATATATATATATAATATATATATATATATATATATATATATATTTATTTATTTATTTATTTATTATGTAGTAAGTTGGTGAGGGCACCAGGCAGTACTACCTTGATTTCTTCTCTCTGGTTACAGTTCATTTTCCCTTTGCCTACACATACACCGAATAGTCTGGCCAGTTCTTTACATATTCTCTTCTGTCCTCATACACCTGTCAACACAGATTACCAAACAATTCTTCTTCTCTCAAGTGGTTAACTACTGCACTGTAATTGTTCAGTGGCCACATTCCTCTTGGTAAGGGTAGAAGAGACTCTTTAGCTATGGTAAGCAGTTCTTCTAGGAGAAGAGCACTCTGGAATCAAACCATTGTTCTCTAGTCTTTGGTAGTGCCCTAACCTCAGTACCATGGTCTTCCACTTTCTTGGGCTAGAGTTGTCTTGTTTAAGGGTACACTCGGTCACACTATTCTACTTTATTTCTCCTCCTCTTGTTTTCTTAGTTTTTATAGGTAGTATAGCAAATATTTTTCCTTATGTTGTCACTGTTCTTAAAATATTTTTTCTTGTTTCCTTTTTTCACTGGGCTATTTTCCCTGTTGGAGTCCCTGGGCTTGTAGTATCCTTTTTTTCCAACTAGGGTTGTAGCTTCGCAAGTACTAATAATATTATATATGTATGTATATATATATACTGTGTATATATATATATATATATATATATATATATATATATATATATATGTATGTATATATATATATATATATGTATGTATATATATATATATATGTATGTATATATATATATATATGTATATATATATATATATATATGTATATATATACATATATATACAGTACGCACGGAAAGATAAGCGGGGACACTGAAAAAAGAAAAAATTTTTGTGATTAGTTATGAAAAAAACATTAATAGGAACACTTACCCCCTCTCTAGTACTTGGTTGTGTTCCCTTTCCTTTTGATAACGTCCTTGAGGCGACGGGGAACGCTATCAACAAGGTTGTGGAGTGTTTCTGGCTCCAATCCCTCCCAAACCTCCCTAATGGCTGCTTCGAGTTTGGGGAGTGAAGAGGTATCCTTACTCTGCAGCTTCCTCTTGATGACGCTCCACAGGTTCTCAATAGGATTGAGATCTGGGGAAGATCCTGGCCAATCAGGAAAAAAAGGCACTTCACAGTCCTTTAGCCAATTTATTACAGATTTGGCTGTGTGGCAGGGGGCACCGTCTTGCATGAAAAAACTGGTGCCACTTTTGTCAAAGGAACCCTCCAAATGGTCACAAAGTAACTCAAAATAATTATATTGATTCATATAATTATTTTTAGGCAAAAAAAACAACTCGCCAACACCATTATATCCAAATGAACCCCATACCATAACACTAGCGGGGTGTTTAACAGTCTTGGAAGTGTACTGGGGGAGGTGGGGATCCGACCCTGAGGGCCTATAGACTCTCTTGGCACCACTCCCTGTCACCGAAAACGTGGCCTCATCTGTCCATAAGACTTCCCTCCACTTAGCAGGCTCCCAAACTGAATATTTCTTGGCAAAACCAACTCGCTTTTGTTTCTGTGCCACAGTTGAAAGCGGCTTCTTGCGCGCCTTGTAGGAACGAAGAAGGAGGTCGTCGTGTATACGTTCCTGTACGGTTCGTAAAGAGACCTCACCAAGCACCCGAATGTTTTTGTCTTTGATTTCACGTGCTGTGAGGGACGGGTCTTTCTTCAACTGACGATGTATCAGCCTTAGGGTAGCAGGCTTAATCTTTCTAGGCCTCCCACACCGGGGTTTGGGGGTAGGCAGGGCGTCAGGCGGTCCTTCCTTGTACCTGTTGATCCGCCGATACACTGTTCGCTCCGATAACCCCTTCTGTTTCATAATATTTCTAACACTAACACGATATTTCCTCTCTACCAATAACTTTTCTTGAGCTCATACTCAACCACTACAACACTCGAAACACAACTAATGCAACACAAAAACGGGGCAAGATGCGGAGCAAAAATCACGAACATCCGACTTCCGTGACTGCGTGAGAGTAACTAAAGGGTTGACAACCGTTTCCAAAGGCGGTTGCCATCTAGTACGATACTTCCTAGCGCCTGCTAAATTTATCTCTGACCCGGAACGGATTTAGAGAGTAGTGTCGAAAAGCGCTAAAATGGAAGCTGGTTTTACAAAACCAGCTTCGTTTTCCGCGCGTACTGTATATATATATATATATATATATATATATATATGTATATATATATATATATATATATATATATATATATATATATATATATATATATATGTGTGTGTGTGTGTGTATCATCATCATTTTCTCCTACGCCTATTGACGTAAAGGGCCTCATAAATATGTGTTTGTTCCAACACTGAGTACTTACCTCGAACAACTTTCTTAGGAGTATCTTTTAAGATTTTCGGTGATCAATCTATTCTGAAGAAGTGTTTTAATTCTTTCATTCTACCTTGTTTTGAGTATTGTTCTCCTGTCTGGTCTTCAGCTGCGGATTCTCATCTTAATTTGTTGGACAGAAACTTACGGTCTATTAAATTTCTTATTCCTGATCTAGATATTAATCTTTGGCACCGTCATTCAATTAGTTCATTATGCATGTTGCATAAGATTTTTCATAACTCTGACCATCCTTTACATTCAGATCTCCCTGGACAATTCTATCCTGTTCGTATTACTAGGCAGGCAGTTAATTCTAATAGCCAGGCCTTTTCCATCATGAGGCTCAATACTACGCAGTACTCTAGAAGTTTTATTCCTGCTGTTACCAAGTTGTGGAATGATCTTCCTAATCGGATAGTTGAATCAGTAGAACTTCGAAAGTTCAAAGTTAGAGCAAATGCTTTTTTGTTGACCAGGCGGACATGAGTCTTTTTATAGTTTATATATGACATTTGTTTTTGACGTTGTTAATAGTTTATATATATTATGATATATCTGTTTTGACGTTGTTACTTTTTTTTAGAATGATTTATTGTTAATTTGTTCTCTTCATTTATTTCCTTATTTCCTTTCCTCACTGGGCTATTTTTCCCTATTGGAGCCCCTGGGCTTATAGTATCTTGCTTTTCCAACTAGGGTTGTAGCTTGGATTGTAATAATAATAATAATAATGATAATATCCGACCAAGAATTTTGCGTAGTTCCCCCTATCTCCGTTTCCCTTGTTGGGTCGCCCCGTGGTGTATGGATACTGGCCCCTGGGTCAGCGCACGAGAGTGTGCTGCTAGGTCTGACTCGCCAGTAAGCATCTGGTCGCGGCGTAGATAACATCTCGCCGCTCTCTCTTCATTCTGTCTGACCCGCCTTTGTGTTACCACGTGTTTCCTTTCTCCTTCCCCATCCCTTTGTGCCTTACCATTCACATCCTTACACTGTGTTACTGGTGTTGTTTGGTGTTTCAGTGCTTTCCTTATGGAATCCCAGCGTCACTGTCCCGGGCCTAAGGCCGGTAAGCCTTTGATGTCTCCTTCAGCTCCGTCGGAGAGAGGTTCTCCTTCCCCTTCCCCTACCCATAGTAGGGGACAAAGTAAGTCTGTTGCGGGGAAACGGCCCATTGCTGTTCCCCATGAGTCTGATGTTGATGATTTAGGGTGTATTGTGCCTATGCAGACGTGTGGGGGGTCTGCTAGTGGGGCGGGAGTGTGTGCTGTAGACAAGGTTCTGGTGCCCGCAGGACCCATCTCGAATGAAGACCCGGTGTGGGGGAAGTCAGGAACGGCTCCTTCCCCTCCATCGTGGCAGTGTCTTACAGGTTCAGCGGTGCCCGGGGGTGTTATGGACAAGGAGAGGCAGCCCACAGGATCTTCAGACCCCGACTCCATTGTATGGAAGGCACCGAGGATGCCCTTAAGATCACCCATGCGTCAGGAGGAGGAATTCTCGGGCTGGTTCGTTTCTCGGAAGGCTCTACGCCTGCCCCCGGCGCCCTCATCTACGCTCCCGTCGGCCTTCAGGCAGCCCGTCATTCCGGTTGCACATCTACAAGACCCTACATTGTTGACAGAAGATTCAGGAGATTCAGCGAGATCCTCTTCCTCTTCTCCCTCCTCAGATACATCTTCGTCCTACGACTCTTTTTCGTCGAAAGACTCCGACGACCGAGAGACGAGAAGGAAGCGGAAGAGGTCTAAAAGGAGGAAGTCCAGCTCTTACGTAGGCCCTTCCAGGAGAAAGGCAAAGGTCTCGAGGAAGAAGAGCAAGAAGAGGAGTTCCTCTAAGAGGAAATGGGCTAAAGTGGCTTTCCCCCCTAGCGGGTCGAACAAGGCTCTTACCGCTCTAGTGCCAGCCTTGTGGCCGCTGGAGCCGCCCCCGCGTCCTTTCCAGTGTCTCTTCAGCTCCGTCTGCTCGTCGGATGCAGCCGTTGGCACACATGAACGTTACCTTGCCGTTGCCCGGCAAGTCACCGGCTCCATCCGTCCAGCGGAGGCAGCCGCTGGCTCGACCCGGCAGCATGGCATCCATACCCGGTACCACGACAGCTCCATTCAAGCTTTGTGGTCAACCGTTGGTATACCAGGGTACTCACACCCCACGGATTTCCCCGGGAGGGGGTAGACCCATGATGGCTACCTCCGTCCCGACGGCTCTATCCATGATGGAGCCAGACGCTCCATCGTCCCGGCCAGCCCCATCCAATCATCGAAGGCGGCCGCTGACATATCAGGGTACTTACACCCCACGGATTTCCCTGGGAGGGGGTAGACCCATGACGGCTCCATCCGTGACGGAGGCAAAGTGGCTTTCCCCCCTAGAGGGTCGAACAAGGCTCTTGCCGCTCCAGTGCCTGCCTCAGTGGCCGCTGGAGCCGCCCTCGTGCCTTTGCCCAGTGTCTCTTCGGCTCCGTCCGCCCGTTGGATGCAGACGTTGGCACACGTAATCTTTACCTTGCCCGGCAAGTCACCGGCTCCATCCGTCCAGCGGAGACAGCTGCTGGCTCGGCCCGGCAGCATGGCATCCATACCCGTTGCCACGCCAGCCCCAGCCAAGCATCGGAGGCAGCCGCTGGCATATCAGGCTACTTACACCACACGGTTTTCCCCGGGAGGGGATAGACCCGTGACGGCTACTTCCGTCCCAGCGGCTCCATCCGTGATGGAGGAAGCTGCTCCATGGGACCAGCCAGAAGTGAGGGATACAGCCACCCCCACGGATCCATCCGTGCTCGAGGATGCAGCCGACACGGAGGATCAAGTGGTAGAGGGCTTGTTAGACACGGGCGAGTGTTCCCCCGGCGAAGTGTCCTCCTATAGAAAAGTCCTGGCTCTGATCCGAAACCACCACAGATTAGACAGGCCTAAACCGTCGTCAGAGCAGGCTTGGCTTTCAGGTTTGGGGAAATTGGTGGATAACCCCGGCCAGCAGAAACCATCCTTGGCCCTTGCGCGGGACGTGGCACTAGGCATGGAGCATGTCGATAAATACGTTGAGGGGACATAAGAACTCCCTAAGAGTCCAAGGGTCCTTCAAGCTCCTGCCAGGACTGAGGACCCAGAAGAAATTCTATGTTCCAGACGGGCGTCATGCAGGTCCCTGCTCGTTGGAAGAAGCCTTTGCAACGTTAAACCAGGGTAGTGCAGATGACAGAACCCTCACTGCACCAGTGGTTTTCTCTCAAGCAGTGGCGTCCATGATGGAGGACACCTCGCGAGACTTAGTCAATGTGACCTCCTGGCTGGACTAGTGGGCGTGCGCCCTAGCAGGGTTCCAGCCATCTCACCACCTGTCAGTACCAGGGAATCAGGCCCTTCTACAAGAACTCATTCGCTCGGGAGGGAAGGCGATGAAGTCCCTTACCTTCCAGTCCCTGACCCAGTCGGCAAACTGGGTGTTAAGGAGGAGGGACAAGGTCCTTTCAGGATCTCCCGTTGACTTCCCAAACGGGAAACAAAGTTTCGGAGGAATGCGCTGTTGTTGGGTGAGACCGTGTTCCCCCTGCAGGCAGTAGTGGAAACTATGGAGAGAGTCGGCAAAATTAAGGACTCAGTGGAGCCCAGGCAGTCAATGGCAGGACATCCTCCCCATAGGAGACCATCAGCGGACGTGGCCGACCCACCTACGCCACCAGATAGACAGGAGGCCCCCTCCACTTCCTGGCAGCAATCCCCGCGGCCCTCCCGCAGGAGCGGTGCCCCAGCCCAGTCCTCTTTTAGGCAAAATACGCCGGCTCAAGGAGGGCTGGCAGCCTTGAGGGAAGGGGATTTCATGATGTCCCTGGATCATCAAGGACGACCTTTTCAGATTCCCGTGCATCTCTCCAGCAGGAAGTTCCTCAGAGTGGAGTTGGGATCCCAGTCTCTGCAGTTCAGGACTCTCTGTTTTGGACTGTCAACTGTTCCTCAGGTGTTCACGAGGGTGGTCACCGTAGTATCAGCCTGGGCCCACAAGCAGGGCATCAGGCTGATCCGGTACCTAGACGACTGGTTGCTGCTTTCAGCCTCAGAGACAGTCTTAAATGAGCAAGGATCGGGGCTATTGCAGTTCTGCAGGGAACTGGGATCACCATCAACTTGGAAAAGTCCCAGTTAGCCCCCACCACCAGGATAACGTACCTAGGGATGGTCCTGGACCCCCAATTAGGAAGGGCATTCCCCTCTCAAGAGAGGCTGAGCAACCTGGATCAAGTTATTCGACCATTCCTGACAGGTGCGCTAATGAGAGCCAAGGACTGGCAGAGGCTCGTGGGCCACCTGGTCTCGTGGGAGAAGTTGGTTCCTCAGGGAAAGCTCAAGCTGAGACCAGTCCAATGGAAACTGAAGGACTGCTGGCCACCAGGAGCCACTCCTCAAGAACTAGTCAAGATGTCTCCGGACTCCAGGAACATGTTCCTCTGATGATCCGACAGGGCGAACACCCTTAAGGGGGTACCATTCGCGTCCGTTCCTCCAGAGGTGGTGCTTTTCACAAACGCATCAAAGGAGGGGTGGGGAGCCCATCTGTTCGTGGAAACAGCAGAGAGGAAGTGGTCCTTGGAGGAGAAGACCCTTCACTTAAACATGCTTGAGCTACTAGCAGGCCAAAGGCCCTCGCAAGGTTCGCCCATTGTCTCTGGGGAAACACGGTAGCACTCGGGTGCGACAACGCCACCGTGGTGGCATCCATAAAGAAGCAAGGAGGATTGAGATCAAGGGAGTTGTGCAACCTCACGTCTTAAATACTGGAATGGGCCGAAAAGTAACACTTCAGCCTCACAGACAGGTTCATTCCGGGAAAAAGGAACGTTCTAGCCGACGGCCTCGGCAGGACAGGGCAAGTTGTGGAGTCAGAGTGGTCCCTACTCCCACAGGTAGCCCAGAAGGTCCTCCAGAGGTAGAGCTCACCGGTGATAGACCTTTTTTGCCACGGGGCTCAACGCACAGCTCCCTGTGTTCTGTTCCCTGGTGCCAGGCCCAGCAGCAGAGTTCGAAGACGACTTCCAACAATCGTGGGACGGAGTCGATGTATATGCCTTTCCTCCCTTCGGGATTCTCAGGCAGGTTCTCAACAGGATCAAGCAGTCAAGAGATACAAGGTTGACTTTGGTAGCGCCCTGGTGGCCGGAGAGGGAGTGGTTCACGGACCTACAAGACCTGGCTATCCTTCCTCCGTGGCCTTTGCCGATAAGAGAAGATCGACTACACCAGCCCCACTTCCAAAGGCTTCACGAGAACCCCCAGTGCCTTCAGCTACACGCGTGGAGGTTAACGGGCGTCTACTAAGGAAGGAAGGATACTCAAAGAGGAAAGCCTCGAGGATGACCGGTTATCTTAGGAAATCCTCGGTCATGGTTTACCAGGCCAAATGAGCCACATTTGTGGAGTGGTATGCGGTTCGGAACCTGAGGCCCCTGGATGCATCGGTCCATAGGATTGCAGGCTTCCTTGTCTACCTAAGGAACTACCTAGGGGTTTCCATTCCAGCCATCAAAGGGGCCGAGCAGCACTGGGACAAGTATTTCTACTCAGTGGCATTGACCAGGGGGGCCTCTCGTCAGGTTTCCATGCTCATCAGGAGTGTCGAGCAATCTTGTTCCCCCCGCGCCTCTCGGGTCCCGCAGTGGGACGTGGCTAAGGTTCTCAAGGTTTGGTCTAGGCCACCCTTCGAACCTCTCAAAGTTATCCTGGATAAAGACCTCACCCTCAAGGCAGTGTTCTTGCTAGCTCGGGCCTCAGCCAAGAGGGTGAATGAGCTCCACGACTTGTCGTTTGAGGTCTCACACTCGGAAGGGTGGAAGGACCTGACCTTTTAGTTTCTGCTTGTTTGGTGGCCAAAACACAGAACCCGGCCATCGTAGACCCAAGGTTTGAAGACTTGTTCCTGTGCCTAGTGAGAACTATCAGGAAGTACCTTAACAAGACAGCCAGACTTCGGCCGGGCATCAAAAGTCTGTTTGTTTCCTCAGGCCCAGTGTAGAAAGCAGTGGCCAAGTACGCGGTCTCCTTCTGGCTTCGACAAATCATAAAAGGGCTTGTGACAGTGAGGGGTTGGCAGTCCCTGGCAAGACACGACCCCATGATATTAGGGGGCTTAGCACCTCCTTGGAATTCGACAAGAACAGGGCAGTAGGTCAAATCATGAGGGCGGGCACATGGTCCAGGCAGTCCACCTTTACGGCCTACTACCTGAAATACTCTACGAGGAAGTCCCTAGACTCCTTCTCCATCGGACCAGTCATTTCCGCTCTTCAACTAGTTTAAGGCTAAAGACCGGGGGTAAACCAACGGGAGTAATTGCAAGCGACACAAGTTTCCCCCCTTACTCCCCCCTTTTTTCCTTACTACCTTTTTTTTCCCTTTCCTTTCCCTCCTCCCATGTGAGAGATGGATGTGGTAGAGGACCATGTCTGGGTTATGCATAAAGGTGACTTCAATCAAGTAGACTTTTGCATGCTTCCCCCCACTCTCCTACCCTGGACCTAGCCTCCTAACTAGGTCCTGTATCACGTACCGGTATGGCAGGTCGTCCTGCCTGTAACTCCTAAAGTGTAAGTCTCCTAAGAAAGTAGTTCGAGGTAAGTACTCCGTGTTAGAGCAAATCACAAATTTTAAGTAATTTGTATTTTTCCTGACAGTACTTACCTCGAACTACTTTCGGGTTATTGCCCGCCCATCCTGCCCTGGGTGCCTTACAGGAGTTCGAATAGTATTTTCACATATGCTTACTGGCGATTCAGACCTAGCAGCACACTCTCGTGCGCTGACCCAGGGTCACCTCAGGGCGAGTATCCATCCACCACGGGGCGACCCAACAAGGGAAACAGAGATAGGGGGAACTACGCAAAATTCTTGGTCGGATAGGGAGGAGATACCCAGATACTCCTAAGAAAGTAGTTCGAGGTAAGTACTGTTAGGAAAAATACAAATTACTTGAAAATTTGTGATATATATATATATATATCATACATATACATACATATATGTATATATATATATATATATATATATATATATATATATATATCTATATATATATATATATATATATAGTATATACATATATATATATATATATATATATATATATATATATATATATATATATATATATGTATATATATGTCGTCGTCGTCGTCGGCGCCCACTCGTGTCCGAGTATTGGGTTCTGTCGTTAGCCATCAGCCTCCTATCTATGGGGTGGGTGCTTATGCCTGATGTGGCTGTTAAGTCCTAGTCTGTGGTGGAAGAGTCGCGGACAGTGTTCACAAGGGAGGGTAGGTGGTGGGCGGGAGTGTTCTAATCGCTCTCTCCTTCTTCTCCTCCTAGCCTCCTCATTTTGTCTCCTCCTCTCCTCGAAGTCCACGGTGCCATGGTGTACTGTACTTCTCCAGGTTTTCCTGTCCCTGGCTGTTTCCTCCCATGAGGAAGGATCGATGTCAGTTAGAGCCAGGGTGCGCTTTAGTTGATCTTTATAGCGCATTTTGGGGCTCCTCGTGGTCTGGTGCCCTGGGTCCGTTCTCCGTAGAATATTTTCTTTGGGAGCCTAGATGGATCCATCCTATGCACGTGTCCTTTCCAGCGGAGGCGGTGGTGGATGATGGTGGCCTCCACGCTGGTCAGCGAGGCACGTTCTAAGACTTCAATGTTGGTGGTGTGGCTCTCCCAGGGGATTTTCAAGATCTGCCTCAGTTTCATTTGTTGGAAGCGTTCTAGGTTTTTAATATCGTTTTTATATAGCGTCCATGTTTCACATGCATACAGGAGCGTGGAGAGGACTACTGCCCTGAACACCATTATTTTGGTGGTCATTGTCAGTGCGTGGTTGTTAAATACGCGGCAGTTGAGTCGGCCAAAGGCGGAGTGGGCTGCCCTGATCCTGTTCTCCACGTCCTTTTTGCTTGTGGGAGCTGATGTTAGGATTCTCCCTAGGTAGGAGAACTGGTCCACCTGTTCTAACGGTTGGTCATTCATTGTGGTATTGAAGTTTGGGAGCATCAGTCCTGGTGGATGTTGGACGAGGGTCTTGGTTTTATCTGTATTGACTTGCATCCCAAAACATTCGTAGGCAGAGTTGTATGCATCAGCTAACGACTGCAGGTCCTCTGCCGTCTGACCTGGGGTGGCATTGTCGTCAGCATACTGCAGTTCTCGCACTGCACACAAGGTGGTCTTGGTTCTGGCGCGGGGTCTGGCGAGGTTGAAAGCGCCTCCATCCATGCGGAAACGTAGGTCGACTGAGGGTGTGTCTGGGGGAATCTCGTTAAGCATTGCTGCGGTGTATAGCGAGAAAACACGTTGGGGCCAGAACACAGCCCTGCTTCAGGCCGCCGTTGATGGGGAATGGGTCTGAAAGAGAGTTCTGGTGGCAGACTCTCCCAACCATTCCGTCATGGAGGGCACGCACCAGCTTGACAAAATCGGGTGGGCAGCCATATCTTTTGAGAACAGCCCACATGGCAGGTCGAGGTACTTTGTCGAAGGCCTTTTTCAAATCCCAGAAGATGAACATTATGGGCTGTTGTTGTTCGAGGCTCTTCTCTTGTAGTTGTCGCGCACAGAAGATCATGTCTATGGTCCCGCGGGAAGGTCGAAAGCCGCACTGGGACTCTGGCAGGACGTCTTCTGCGAGAATAAGGAGGCGGTCAAGGAGAATCCGAGCAAAAATCTTACTCGCGATGCTTAGTAGTGATATTCCCCAGTAGTTGTTACAGTTCTCCCTGTCTCCCTTCTTGAAGATGGTAACGATGTTTGCATCGCGGAAGTCACTAGGGAGGGTCTTGGTCTCCCATATTTTCAGTATAAGGAGCATCAAACGGTTCCTCAAACCGGGGCCACCGTGAGTGAGGAGCTCCAACGGGATGTTGTCTGGCCCTGGGGCTTTGCCGGGCTTCATGCGCTGAAGGGGCTTGTTGAAGTCATGGATGGAGGGTGGTAGTGCCATCCAGTGACGGACGGGATGCTGCGGGGTCATTCGCAGGAGATCGTCTGGGGTGTCTGCTTGGTCATTGAGGAGATTCTCAAAGTGAGACCTCCACCTGGCCAGGATGCCCTCGCTGTCGGTGATTGTCGTGGCCCCATCCGCGTCCTTCAGGCTGCCCACTGATGACCGTGTGGGACCGAATATTTCCTTTGTTGCTGCATAAAAGCTGCGCAGGTCACGTTGGTCAGCGAAACTGTATTTCTGCAGCTTTTCTTTGCCACCAGGTGTTCTGGGCTTCACGGATCCCTCTTTGGCAACCAGCTTCAGCCACCTTGTGAACACATTTGTTAGCTGCTGTTGGTTGGTTTTCCAAAGTCAGGCGTGCTTGTCGTTTGGTTTCAATGAGAAGAGAGATGGTAGCATCATTCTCATCAAACCAATCCTGCTGTTTCTTGGTGGTGTAGCCTAGTGTTTCCTCCACGGCACGGGCCATGGCGTTTCTGATGGTGGTCCAGTGGTGCTCAACAGTGGCCTGACCCACGGGGTCTGCGAGGTGTTGTTCGCAGGCCTCCTTGTAGTTCTGTGCCACCTGTGGGTTGCGGAGCTTACTACAATCAAAGTGTTGGTGTGGTACGCTGTCAGGTGCCCTTCTGGGTGGTCGTAGGGTCGTCACGGAGAGTCGGGAGATGAGGAGTCTGTGGTCCGTCCAGCAGTCGTCCGCTCCGGGCATGGATCGGGTGATGCGGACGTCTCCTCGGTCTCTGGCTCTGGTCAGGACGTAGTCCAGGGTGTGCCAGTGTTTAGACCGTGGGTGTCTCCATGTGGTCTTTTGTCGTTTTGGTAACTGGAAGATGGTGTTGGTTACCACAAGTTGGTGTTCTGCACACAGACCCAGTAGGAGTTGGCAATTGGCGTTGCAATTTCCAATGCCATGGCGGCCGATGATTCCCTCCCACAGGCGATGGTCTTTGCCTACTTGGGCATTAAAGTCGCCAAGCACAACGAGCTTGTCATTGGCGGGCACTGCCTGGATGGTGCGGTCGAGCTGGGTGTAGAAGGCAGCTTTGTCATCATCGGGTTATTGCCCGCCCATCCTGCCCTGGGTGCCTTACAGGAGTTCGAATAGTATTTTCACATATGCTTACTGGCGATTCAGACCTAGCAGCCCACTCTCGTGCGCTGACCCAGGGTTGCCTCAGGGCGAGTATCCATCCACCACGGGGCGACCCAACAAGGGAAACAGAGATAGGGGGAACTATATATATATATATATATATATTTATATGTATATGTATATGTATATATATATATATATATATGTATATATATATATATATATTTATATGTATATGTATATATATATATATATATGTATATATATATATATATATATATGTATATATATATATATATATATGTATATATATATATATATATATACAGTGATACCTCTACATACCATCTTAATTCATTCCAAAAACTGCTTCGTATGTTAAAACGATCGTATTTTGGAGCAAATATTCCCATAAGAATACATGGTAATTTATTTAATTCGTTCCTCAGCCTAAAAACCCATAATAATTCCTTAATAAATGGCTGCACATAATTACACATGACATTAATACAATACCTGTCTGATAAATACATATTACAAACCAAAAAAAAGAATAATAATAATGAAATAATGAATAAAAAACAGGTTGTAATGTAACACTTTACCTTAGCGACAGGCCAGTGCAGGTGTAGGGACTTCTACGCAGGAGGAGACGGAAGATCAGCGAGGAGGTAGGGACGGTGACTTTGTACGATAACGTGTACGATAACTTACTAACTTACACTACTACGTGAACTTTAACTTAACTTAGCTTATTTTTTTTTTCATTTTTATAATTTTATATTTTTTTTTTACATTTTTTCTTTTCTTATTTTTAATTTGTTCCGTAACCGAAATACAAACCACCGCTATTTACATTGGGTTTACCTTTTAGCGCAGCTGAAATGACGAGCCAATAGTTTTAACGAGGGTTAATTACCCCCGCGCTAGTTAGCGGGGGGTAGGGGAAGGGTCGCTTGCTACCCCCTCCCCCCCCACACACCGGTGACTTGCTTCACTTCACTTTTGGCTCGGCGATGAACAGACGTGTCTGTCCATCGTCCTCGTTGACAGCCTTTAATCTTTTTTCTGCTTTTTCTCTACAGCTTGTGTGTGTGTTTGAAGTTGACTACCTTTATCTTTGCTATGCGTACGTGCCCTGGTATTGCCGGCCGCCCTTGTGGGACCTTTATGTCGGCCTTGGATACGGATCCTCACACCCTTTGCCCTCAGTGTCAGGGCGGACGGTGTGACCAGGAAAACATGTGTAGTGAGTGTAGGGAGGGGTCTGCCTCCCAGTGGGAGAGGTTTGGCCGCCGGCGTAAGAAGAAGTCCAAGAGAGACCGTTCTCCTTCGGGGGTTGCCTTGAAGGAGGAAGGTTCTCAGGACTCTTCTTTCGTCGCCCAAACCTCCTCCGAAGCTCCCCCTCGTCCGGCTCCTAAGGAGAGTCGGCCGAGTGGTAGCGCAGGCCCTTGTTCTGTTTCCCGACCTTGGGTGGGGGGGAGAGGGCGTCGCCTCCCATAGCGGAGCGGTTCCCCCTCCTCCTCCGGGGGAGGTTATTGATAATTCATTGTCTAATGATGATCTTTTACAGATTTGGGCTTCCCTGGGGCTTAAGGGCTTGCCCTCCAGGTTTGCCCTGATTGACCTTGTCTCGTTGGGGGCCGCCGTTAAACAGTCGCCGGCGGTAGCAGAGGTAGACCCTCTGTCTATCGTCGACGTCGTGGTGGCAGAGGCCTCCGACGGGGCGGGGCAATCCTCTGCAGGTGCAGTTGAGGATGTTGGTGCTGACGGCTCTCCTCCCCCTTCCGTACATTCTTCGAAGGGGGAAGTGAGTCCTTCGGGCTCTTCTGCTGTTCAGCTTCCCTCTAAGGGGAGTGCCTTGACTGAGACTCCCCTTCGGAGGACTGATGGTCCTGATGATATTCCCCGTGGCCGCCTTCGCCGTAAGGCTCACCATCCGCTGCGTCGCAAGGGCCTCCCATCCCCTTATAAGGGGGTTAAGAGGTGCCTTTTTGGATCTTCTTCCTCCGAAGGGGACTCTCCTCGTCGTATTCAGCCTACAGCTCCTGCTCCTTTGGACCTCTTTGCGGACCGGTCTCCTACTCCTGCTAGAACTTCACCATCTGGGGACCTCGTCACCCGACGGGCAACGGTCCCTTCGGGGCAAAGGGATTCTTCCCTTTCACGTGCAGCGTTAGCGCACAGGCGCTCTCCTGCTCGTCAGCGCTCTCCTGATGTTCGCCCTCCTTCCCGCCAGCGCTCTCCTGAGGACATCCTCCATCCTGTGGTTCCTGAAGAGCGTTCAGCGCGCCAGCGTTCCCCTGCTCGCCCTTCTGCAGTGTTAGCGCACAGGCGCTCTCCTGCTCGTCAGCGCTCTTCTGATCATCAGCGCTCTCCCGTTCGTCAGCGCTCTTTTGAGGATCATCGCCCTCTTGCTCGCCAGCGCTCCCCTGTGGTCTCTGAACATCCTGCAGTCCCTGTTGGGCACCCTGCACGCCATCAGTCTCCTGAGCTCTCTCGCGATCCTCATCTTGTTTCTACTCAACATCGTCCGCGTTCTCCAGAGCGTGTTTCTAAAGCACATGTTCGCCTACGCGCCTACGCTCTTCCTGTTCCTGTTCGTGAACGCGCCGCGCCAATTGCTCCTTCACAGGATTTCGCGTCGCCCTCTTGCTCGCCAGCGTTCACAGACGATCCTAGTATCGCCTGCTCGTCAGCGTTCTCCTACGCGTCAACGATCACCTGATCATCGGCTATCTCCGGACCGCCCGCGTGACTTACAGCCTGCGCGCACGCGGTCTCCAACACGTCGTCGGCCAGAGATTCTGGAAGGACATGGTTCGCCCTCTGCTAGCTCACCCTCGCGCGATCATTCACCTGCGCATCCTGCGCGCTATCGCTCGCCAACGCGTCACCATGCGACAACGCGCCATCACTCACCTGCGCGCCAGCGTTCGCCAGCTCACCACCGATTGCCTGCTCGCAATCGCTCTCCCTCGCGCTACAGGTCTCCTGACCTACGTCGCCAGCGATCTTCGGAGCGTTCTCTCTCGCCCACGCGGCAACGCGTTCCCTCGCCATCGCGCCAACGCATTCGTTCGCCGACTCGGCCACGTGCTCGTTCGCCTGTACGGCCTTGCGCCCACTCGCCCGCGTGACCGCTCGCCTGCGCGCCCGCGCGACCGCTCGCCTGCGCGCCCACGCGACCGTTCGCCTTCGCGCGACCATCGTTTGCGGCGAATTTCGCAGCCAGTGGTAGCAGCAGGAACGCGTGTTTCCAGACAGTGCTCTGGATCGCCTCCATCTAAACGCAGGACTGTTGTGCAGGACAGGGAAGACACTGCGGAGAGGTTAGTGCGTCTTTCTTCCCCCCCTTCTTTTCAGGCAGGTACTGTGGTGTC
Source organism: Palaemon carinicauda (assembly GCF_036898095.1). Taxonomy (NCBI): domain Eukaryota; kingdom Metazoa; phylum Arthropoda; class Malacostraca; order Decapoda; family Palaemonidae; genus Palaemon; species Palaemon carinicauda. The sequence continues at coordinate 69,578,352 of NC_090728.1, read as the reverse complement.
CACTCCAAAGGATCGCCCGATCCCTTTCCCTCCAGCGAGGATTTCGGACTCTGTGTCCGTGGAGCAACAGACTTGGTTTGGTCCTCTGATGCGGGCGTCAGTGAGGGTAATGAAACCAGCACTCGCCGATCAGGGCAACAAACCAACGGCTGCCTCTCCTACGCTGAAGAGAAAGAGAGGAGTGGACTTCATGGTGACTTCCCCCAGGGCGAAGTTGGTTCCCAAGAGGTCTGTCGCGAAGCCCCCTTCTCCTGCTCGAGCGTTTTCTCCTTCTCCCGTGGACGAGGCTTTTCCGTCCTCGGGTGAGTCCAGTGAAGCGGTAGTCTTCCCCTCGGCACCAAAGGGGGAGCCTTCTCTTCATGGAGGAGAGTCGTCTCTTGCGGAAGGGGCTCTTCGAACCTCTTTGTTGGGATCCTGTATCCCTCCCAGGAGGGAATCCAAGGACTCCAAGACCGTCCCGAAATCATCTTCGAGGATTCGCCAGGAACCCCCGGCTCCCCGGGGGAACGTCCACGCTTCACCCCAGGAAGAGATTCCGGGGACAGGAGACTTAGCTGCCAGCCTGCAAGGAGTAGATCAGCAGGAATCCGAACATGCCTTCTGGCAGGTCCTGAGCCTGATAAGGCAACTTAACGGGCTTATGGACCCCGTGATCGCCCCCCGTGAAGGCAAGGACACTATCTTGAACGAAGTGTTTGACGTTCGGAAGGCCCCTAAGTCCAGTGCGGCTCTGCCCTGGTCTCGGGGTCTGAAGAGTGCCATAGCCAGGGCCAACGCCCAGCTCGCGATTCTTGCCTCCTCCAGTCGTTCCTCTGCCGGGAACAAGCTCATCCCTCCTCCTCGTCTTCAGCAGAGGAGGTATTTTGAGATCTTTGGTGAGTCCAGTCTCGCTCTTCCTCTCCATCACTCCGTGGAGGAGCTGGCGAAGGGAGTTCCCCTTGAGAAGCTCTCTGCCCGGCAGGTGTCGTTCTCGGCGGCAGAGATCCTTAGCCATGAAAAGGTCGCGAAGTGTGCCATGCAGGCCACTTCATGGCTGGATTTTTGGCTAGGAACTCTGGGCATCCTATTGCGCTCCGAGGACTTGTCTAAGGAGACCAATAGGAAGGCCCTGGAGACCTTCTTACTCTCGGGCACCCGCTCCATCGAGTTTTTGGCGCACCAGGTCACCACCCTGTGGGCCAACTCGGTGTTGAAGCGGCGCGATGCAGTGACCGAGAGATTCCATCCGAAGGTCCCCGCCGTGGATGTGTGTAGGCTCAGACATGCTTCCCTTCTTGGGGAGAACGTGTTTGAGCCACAGGACATGGAGCGAACGGCTGAGAGGTGGAGGAAATCCAGCACGGACTCCCTCCTCCATAGGGCCCTTATTGCTCGGCCCTATAAGCCTCCAGCTCCGCCGCAACAGCAGCAGCAGCCTCGTAAGGCTCCGAAGCAGGCACCGGCAGTTAAGGTGGTGGTGTCTAAGCCCCTGCCCTTTCCAGCCAAGGTCAAGAGGGGCGGCAAGTCCTCCAGGGGAGGCAAGACTCCTAGGGGTAGCGGCCGCGGCCGCAAGCCCTAGGGGTGGCAGTCCCCCTGCGTGTCCACCTGTGGGGGGATGCCTTCAGCGTTGCGTCCGCAGGTGGCAGCAACACGGGGCCGATGCTTGGACGGTCTCAGTGATCGGCCAAGGCTATCGCGTCCCGTTCACAACATCTCAACCTCCCCTGACAGCGAATCCAGTGTCGTTGAGCTCCTATGCCACGGGGTCGGCAAAGGGGCTGGCCCTTCGGGCCGAAGTCGAGACCATGCTAGAGAAGGGTGCTCTCCAGGAGGTCGTCGACGGCTCCCCAGGCTTCTTCAGTCGACTCTTTCTTGTAAAGAAGGCGTCTGGAGGCTGGAGACCTGTCATCGACCTCTCAGCTCTGAACGGGTTTGTCAAGCAAACCCGGTTCAGCATGGAGACAGCAGACACGGTCAGACTTGCGGTGAGACCACAAGACTTCATGTGCACACTGGATCTAAAGGACGCGTACTTCCAGATCCCAATCCATCCGTCTTCCAGGAAGTACCTGAGATTCTGCCTAGACGACAAGATCTACCAGTTCAAGGTGCTGTGTTTCGGTCTCTCCACAGCTCCTCAGGTGTTCACCAGAGTGTTCACCCTGATTTCATCTTAGGCGCACAGGAACGGCATTCGTCTCCTTCGTTATCTGGACGATTGGCTGATCTTAGCAGACTCTGAGTCGACCCTTCTTCGGCACCGAGACAGGCTTCTGGATCTTTGCCAGGATCTTGGGATCGTGGTAAACCTCGAGAAGTCCTCTCTGCAGCCGTCCCAACGACTGGTTTATCTAGGCATGCTAATAGACACCAATCTCCACAAAGCCTTTCCATCAGACGACCGGATAGCAAGGCTGAGGAGGGTGGCGGAACCCTTCCTCAGGCGAGAAGAGCTCCCCGCCCAGTCGTGGTTGCGTCTCTTAGGTCACCTATCCTCCCTGGCTCGTCTGGTTCCAAACAGCCGTCTCAGGATGAGATCCCTACAGTGGCGGCTCAAGTCTCGGTGGAATCAAGGATCCGATTCTCCGGACATTCTGATCCCGATGGGGTCTTTGGAACGGACGGACTTGCGGTGGTAGCTGGTCGACGAGAACCTGCGGAAGGGAGTGAGTCTTCTCGTCCTCCCCCGGAATTGACTCTGTTTTCGGACGCGTCAAAAGAAGGGTGGGGGCCGCACGTTCTGAACCAGAGGTCCTCAGGCCTTTGGTCAGAATCAGAAAAGTGCCTACACATCAACCTGCTAGAGTTGAAGGCCGTCCTTCTGGCTCTTCAGCAGTTCCAACGGTCCCTGGCGGGTCACTCCGTGGTGGTGATGAGCGACAACACCACGGTAGTGGCTTATATCAACAAGCAGGGAGGCACTTTTTCGCAGCAGCTATCCCATCTTGCAGTAGAGATTCTGAGGTGGACCGAAATCCACTCGATAACACTATCACCTCGCTTCATTCCTGGCAAGAGGAATGTGCTCGCCGACAGTCTGAGCAGGGCCTCACAGATAGTGAGTACCAAGTGGTCTTTGGATCCTCAGATAGCCAACAAAGTCCTGACTTTGTGGGGTTCCTCGACTGTGGACTTGTTCGCGACAGCGTTGAACTTCAAGCTGCCCCTGTACTGCTCCCCAGTCCCGGATCCCAAGGCACTCTGGCAAGATGCTTTCCAGCAACGGTGGGACAACATCGACGTGTACGCCTTCCCACCGTTTTGTCTGATGAGAAGGGTGCTCAACAGGACCAGACTATCGGTCAACTGTTCGATGACTCTGGTAGCTCCGCTATGGCATCACGCGGAATGGTTCCCGGACCTTCTGCAGCTCCTGACGGAGCTCCCGAGGGAACTTCCTCCACGACACGAGCTTCTCAGACAACCCCACTCCGGCGTCCCTCACAAGGCCGTGGCCCCGCTTCGGCTTGACGCCTGGAGACTATCCAGCGTCTCCTCACGGAGAGAGGCTTTTCGCAACAGGTTGCGGAGAGAATGTCTCGGCACCTGCGAAGGTCCTCTGAGGGAGTCTACCAAGCAAAGTGGAGAGTCTTTTGTGGTGGGTGTCGTGGGAGGGGTATCTCTCCACTCGATGCCACTATTCCAGCAATAGCGGACTTCCTCGTTTATCTGCGGGAAGAAATGCGCCTTTCTGTCTCGGCAGTGAAAGGCTATCGCTCAGCCTTAAGCTTGGCCTTCAGGCTGAAGGGCGTGGGTATTTCTTCATCGCTAGAACTCTCTTTACTCATACGTAGCTATGAGCTTACCTGCCCCCAGTCGGAAGTGAGACCTCCTCCTTGGAACGTGGTTCGAGTCCTCAGGGCTCTTAAGAGATCTCCCTTTGAACCATTACGCCAGGCCTCTGATCGCCACCTGTCTTTGAAGACGGCTTTCCTACTCGCTTTGGCTTCGGCCAAGCGGGTTAGTGAACTTCATGGTCTCTCTTACGACATCGCCCATTCAAGGGGATGGGGGGAGGTAACGTTCAGGTTCGTCCCTGAGTTTGTTGCCAAGACTCAGAATCCTGGAGTGCCGGATCCTCGCTTCGACTCTTTCAGGATCGCGAGTCTCCGTTCTGTAACAAGCGTCCCAGACCAGTTGCTACTATGTCCAGTGAGGTGTCTGAGGCACTACTTGAAGAGAACGGCTGCAGTCCGTCCTCAAGTGCGAGCTTTGTTTGTGAGCACAGGCAGGACTAAGAGGGTCACCAGGAACACCATCTCAGCTTGGATTCGAAGGGTTATCCACCATGCCTTGAATCCAGACCCTCCTCCGTCACGTCGCCCTAGGGCACACGATGTCAGGGGTGTTGCTACATCCCTGGCCTTCAAGAGAAACTTCTCTGTGACGCAGGTACTTCAAGCTGGGGTCTGGAAGCGTCAGACGACCTTCACAGCCCACTACCTGCAAGACGTGACCCACAGGAGCCTCGATACGTTTTCTATCGGCCCTGTGGTGGCTGCACAACAGCTGGTCTAACCTCAGGCTCCTTTATGGACAAGTAGCAGTAGGTTGAGGGCGTTGTTACCCGGTCTTAGTCTGCGTGAATGAAAGAGTAAGTCTGACCCTTACTTCTTTCTTCATTCTCCCCTCTCTTGGGGAAGCAGCATCCTGGTCCTCGCATAACTGACCTCGACCTCTGCAGGTAACCCATGCTTCTTTGTGCTCCTAGTATTAAGCTTGATACTGTTGCGTCCCCCATACCCTGACGAGGTGGTATTGGGAAGGTCCTATCCTAGATTCCTATCTAAAGGTCTCAAGGTCAACTTCATAGGACGAGTCACACTTTCCTCCACACACTGCCTATGTAGGTCACTCGTTCCTAGCGATGCTAGGAACTTGTGAGGTGCAGGGGCTCCTTTTCTCTAGTGCTGCTCACTGAGAGATTGAGCCCCCGGGCAAGCCGAAGTCAGTAAGGCTGGGGACTTTCCACCCTTCCTAAGGGGTAAGTCACCCTGTGTAAATAGCGTGGTTTGTATTTCGGTTACGGAACGAATGACAAATTCGAAGATAATTTGTATTTTTCCTAACCATACAAACCTTAGCTATTTACACATATGTGCCCGCCATCCCTGACCCCCAAGTCAAGTCCTACCTCTAAGTGAAGTGAAGCAAGTCACCGGTGTGTGTGTGGGGTGGGGGGGGTGGGGGAGGGGTAGCAAGCTACCCTTCCCCTACCCCCCGCTAACTAGCGCGGGGGGTAATTAACCTTCGTTAAAACTATTGGCTCGTCATTTCAGCTGCGCTAAAAGGTAAACCCAATGTAAATAGCTAAGGTTTGTATGGTTAGGAAAAATACAAATTATCTTCGAATTTGTCATTTTCATCACTTTCACTCGATTCGGTCTTCCTTTTCTTTGCTTCACTTTCTTTCTTTTCATCATGATCACTAGACCGTTTTAAAGATTTTTTAAAGAAACTATCGAGTGAAAGTTGCTTACTACGGCTTTTGAGGATTTTTCTAAAATGCGTTAAGCAAACATCATCGAACTGCGCAACAACACGGCAAACCTGAAGTTTCTGTGGGTGATGCTTGTCGATGAAATCAACAACGTGTTGATGATATGCCAACATCTGTTTTATTTCCGCCGTACCTAAGATTTGGCCTACCTCCTCGATCTCCTCCGACTCACTCAACTGCACTTGGAACTCATCATGCTGCATGGCTTGCAGCTCCTTGAGTTCCTCGGTGGTGAGCTCTTCGTGATGCTCATCGACGAGTTCGGTGATGTCATCTTCATTCACCTCCAGACCCATGGACTTGCCAAGGGATACAATCTCTTCGACGTCTTCCTCGGCGGCAAGCACAGGTTCATTCTCAGGGCCAAAACCTTCGAAATCTCTGGGAGCAACAGCATCAGGCCAAAGCTTCTTCCAAGCGGAATTCAGGGTCTGATGAGTTACTCCCTCCCAAGCCTGATCTATGATCTTTAAGCAGCGCACGATATTAAAGTGGCTCCTCCAAAATTCACGCAAAGTTAAGTTGATGCTTTGCGTGACATTAAAGCACTGCTTAAATAAGTGCTTGGTGTACAGCTTCTTAAAATTAGAGATGACTTGCTGGTCCTTGGGCTGGAGGATAGGGGTGGTATTCGGTGGAAGATACAACACCTTGATGAATTTGTATTCGTCTATGATATCATCTTCGAGTCCCGGGGGGGGGGGGGGGGGGGTGAGCGGGTGCATTGTCCAAACAAAGCAAGCACTTCAAAGGCAAATTCCTCTCATGAAGATACATATTGACAGCAGGGCCGAAAACTACGTTTACCCATTCCACTAAGATATGCCTAGTAACCCAAGCCTTAGAATTAGAACGCCATAGAACATGTAGCAGGTCTTTATTAAT
>NC_090728.1:69499488-69566988 GCF_036898095.1 Palaemon carinicauda | reverse complement strand
AGTACTGTATATGGTATAACGGTGTGTGTGGGTACACAGAACTCACCAATAATCAGAAAACTTTACTAACCCAACACCGACAGTCCACACACAGTACCGTAAAACACTCAAACAATAAAATAAAGCCCTTAACACTAGACCATCAACCATATGCCATAAACCAGCAACAAATAATCACATCTAACACTAACATAAGCGAAAACACTTAAATATTAAATATATAAGTTTGTGTGTGGTCACCGTCATCCACATACGGGTAACTCCTAGCCCACTGCCAGAACTTCCTGGTAAAGAGTATTAGCCTACGGCCAATTTCACTGCGCAATCGCTTAACTTTATATTCTCAGAATATCATCTCCATGTCCAGGCCAAACCAGTATCGTCATCATCATCATCCGGAACTTATATTAGGCTTGATCATCAACAGTTATAAGAGCGGTCTACATCCAAATCATTACACGATTAAACATACAGGGTCGTCATCAATATATCATAAATGTGCAGCAGGCAACCAACAGGCCACGGACAAACAAAACCTTCAAAGGAGGAATTACGACCTGCAATAAAAAAGAAAAACGCCTATGAACACTCCTAGCTAACTAAACTATCGCACTATAATCGAAGATTAATAATAAACTTCCTATCATTCATGGTCACGCCTAACAAATATAAATGAAAACAGTACTTACGCTAATACAAAAAAAAAATCACTTCCAAGCCAGCTGGTCGATGAACAAAATATAATATCGAGCATTGAGGACACAACCGACTCCTGCTACAGTCAATTAGAAAATGCTTTCGCCCAAGACATTCATCACCGCCCTAACCTAGCTAAAAAATGTAAACAAACAACCTCAATTATACCTACAGTCTTTCCCACTACAAACAATCATTACGCTAACTACCCCTTGTTTGGCAGCGCGCACCACGAACACATACACACAAACATGCATACTTGCACCTGCTCTCTCTCTCTCTCTCTCTCTCTCTCTCTCTCTCTCTCTCTCTCTCTCTCTCTCTCTCTCTCTCTCTCTCTCGCCAGCAATTTGGCAAAACTAAAGCAAATAAAATAAAATTAATCCTCGACAATAGTTCATTATATCTTTTCACCCCATTATATTCTTGCCATCTCCCCCCCCCCAGATGCTGAAGCCTTGATGAGGATGGGGGGCTTAGGGATTAGCAGCTGGGCTCTGATGAACAGTGGGAACTACTTTCCCACTGGACCTCGGTGCCCAACTGTTGATTCAACTAAATCAGTCAGCACTTTCTCTTTTCCTTTTGGTTATTTCTTTTTTTTCTCCCATCTCTTCCTTTTGGGCTTGAACTTGTTGACGACTTTGGCTTGTTTGATTATGCTTTGGCGGCTTCTTTAGATTTGGCACAGTGTGGGATGGACGGCATTCCATCTGAACCTGTACCAATTTAGACGCCATCACCCTCTGGCAGACCCCATTGGGTGCAGACCAAGTCTGTTAAGAGTTGGGCTCTAGTGATCCGGTTTTAAGTCACCCATATTTGTGGGTAATGGGTGACGCCAGGCATTGGAGTCGCCGGTAGGAAGGGCTAACCACCCCCACTGACCATTGTATGGCCACCTTAAGAGAGGTAGCCCCTCTCAAATAGAGAGAGGACTGGTCCCCACCGAAACCTATTCTCGTGTTGGGCCACATGGGATAGGAGGACTAACATCCTCCGATAAGATTTGGATAACCCGGCTTGCTCTTTTAGAAAAAACCAACCCCTCTGTTCACGACCTGGAAAACACTAACATGGACCTCGGTACAGACAGCTCCAACTCGGGTTCTAATATTGTTACCTTAGAACCTTATACACGTCATGTGAATAATAATACGAGAAGAAGAGAAAAAGAGAGAGAGAGAAATGATGACTGTAGAGAAAAGTATAGAAAAGTAGAAGTAATACCTGGTCACCATGAATTAGTGAATTATGAGAACTTTTTTATTTTAGATTTTAAAAAATGAAAGACATGAACGTGTAAATGTTTTTAAAGCTAATAGGGAAATAGTTGCTATATGTGGAGGGCAGCCAAAAATTTTCCCCAGGGAAATGGAAGGCTCTTGGTAGAGATGCTATCCCCAATACAAGGCCAAAGATTGAAAACACTTGCAACATTGGATGGTCATATTGTCAAATGCGTTTTGCACCCCACTTTCAACCAGAGTAGAGGTGTGATAAATGCTCCAGAATTGCTGGACATAGAGAAAAAAGAAATTGAGGATGAACTGCGGAGTCAAGGAGTAGTAAAAGTCGTCAAAATGAGAAAGAGAGTTGGAGAACAACGTATTCGTCTTGCTACTTTGATTATAACATTTGATCAATGCAGATTACCAAATGTTATTAAAGCTGGTTGCTATCTTTGAAGGTAAAACCTTATATTCCTTCACCATTGTGATGTTATCATTGCCAAATGTATGGCCATTTTAGCCAGAAACGCAAGGAAAAACTAAATAATAAGCCAGCTGTTTGTGCCAACTGTGGAAAAAATAGTCATGGAGTATGCTTAGAAAATCCAAATTGCATACATTGTGGGGAAGCACACCCAGCTACATCTAAAAGCTGTGTTAGGTTTATTTTTGAAAAAGAAATTCAGGCCATTAGGACCATGGAAAGGGTTACTTTTAGAGAGGCTCGTAAAAGAGCTCTTGAAAAACAGATAAGACCAGGGCAACCTTTTTCAGTGGTTTTGAAGAAAAACTTGCCAAAGCACACAGACAAAAATTATATTCCCACTTCTAATATAGAGAAACATATGAAAATAGTTAAAGAGGTTGGTATTCCCATCAAAAATGTATATCCAGAAATTGTAGAAAAATCAGAACAGATACCTAAAGATCTGAAAATTATTCAACATCCAACTACTCCGATTTTAAACAATAGTACAAACCTCTCACAGGCTGTGTCCTTGCCTGATCTGATGGAGGTTCCACTTGAAACCAATTTACCTGGTGAACCTGTAGTGGGGAAGGTGCAAAAACCTAACAGATCACAACCTTTTAATTGAAAAAGAGACAGACCTCCCTCTCTCTCGCCTCCTACCATAAGAAACATTAAAGTCAGGACTTCAAATAAATTTGATATCTTGTCTGCTGATGTTTCTGATCAACTAGAAGGTAAATTGAACCAATCAGAAATTCAAGTTGAGGTCCACCATCCTCCTCTACAATTAGATCAAAAGGACACAAAGAAAAGGAGGAACACAAAACCCACTAAATCAAGATCCTTTCTAGAGATACCTCTGGGAAATATTGTTAGATCAAATATTGTCAATGGGAAGACTTCATCTAAGGTGTCTTCCAAAAAATAAACCATAGTTAGTTCCTCCATTTTGCAATGGATTTGCCAGGGTTTAAGGGCGAAATATGAACAACTTAAGCTCCTCATACGTGAGCACTCCCCAATAACAGTATGTCTACAAGAAAGCAAGCTCGATGCTGATACTCCTTGTCCTCGAGAGTATGTTAGCTATAGGACACCATATGATCAACAAGCAGGGAACTATGGGGGAAGTCTTATATACGTTCGTTGAGATGTTTCTCAAATATCTTTGTCTATCTGTACCCCTCTGCAGGCAGTGGTTGTACAGATTGATATAGGGAGAAAATACACAATATTTACTTTGCTTCCAAATGATAACATCTCATATGATAATATAGTAGAAGTGATTAAACAACTCCCACAACCTTTTCTCTTACTAGGAGATCTTAATAGTAGACATCCTTTATGGGGTGATGTTTTGGCAAATGCAAGGGGTAATATTATATTATGAATTTTGGAGAATGAAGATGTCGGACTCCTTAATACAGGAGAGCCCACACACTTTAATGTTCAGACAGGTACCTTGTCCTGCATTGACCTATCAGTTGCAAGCTCTAACTGTCTTCTCGATTTTAATCGGAGAACATTAGATGATTGACATACTAGTGATCATGCACCAATCATTATAAACACCAACAATGGTCCACCTTTACAGAGATCGCCTCGATGGAATCTTGATAAGTTGGACTGGGATAGATTTCGGGAACTAAGTGAAATTGAAGGAAATGCAGAACAGTTTGAAATTGTTGATGATGCCATAGACTTACTTAATGGAACTCTTCACACAGCAGGAGTTAATTCCATTCCCAAAACAACAGGGATATTCAGACGACGACCAGACCCCTGGTGGTCATCTGAACTAACTGCCCTGCACAGAGCCACAAGAAAATCTTTTAACTCGATTGCGCATACGCCGTACTGAGGAGAATTTAATCATATACAAGAAATGTAGAGCACAGTTCCGTCGTGCCATGAAAGAAACTATGCGCCAGTCTTGGATGTCATTTGTTTCCTCCATTAACAGTAGAACACCAACTTCATCTGTGTGGAGGAAAGTCGAAAAGATAGCAGGCAAATTCACCCCAAACTCACCACCAGTGTTAAAGGTAAATGGCCAGTATATGACTGGAGCAACTGAAGTTAGCAATGCCCTGGCTAATCATTTTTCAAATGTATCATGCAAGTGTGAAGCAGCTCCTGGTCACCAATACAGGAGCATTGATGAAAAGAAAATTTAAAATTTCGCAACAAGAATGCAAGTCATACAATTCTCCTTTTACTGAAAAAGAATTTGATTCTGCTCTTGCTACGTGTAACGATACAGCCCCTGGACCTGATGGAATTCCATATGCAATGATTAAACAAGTACCTATTAATACAAAGTTATTTACTGTATTTTAAGCATTTTTAATAGAATATGGCATGATCATAGTTATCCAAGTGTTTGGGAACTAGCCATTATTTTAGCCTTTTTAAAACCCGGTAAGGTCAAGTTTTTTAGCAGCAAATTACAGGTCAATTGCATTGACATCTTGTTTATGCAAAATCATGGAGAAGATGGTCAATGTAAGACTTATGTGGTACCTTGAAAAGAAGGGTTTTTTATCACCCATTCAATGTGGATTCAGAAAAAATGCACTCAAAGACTGATGTGCTGAGACGACTTGAGTCCTCAATTTTTGAAGCCTTGCTTCCAAACAGCACCATGTGACAGTCTTTTTTTATCTTGAAAAGGCATATGATACCACATGGAGATATGGTATACTTAAAAGAATCCATGAGTTTGGATTAAGAGGAGAGTACCACTATTTATTCAGTCATTTCTTTCACATAGAGTTTTCCAAGTGAGAGTTGGGGAGGCTCTATCAGAAAGTAAATGCCAGGAAGAAGGAGTTCCTCAGGGTAGTGTGCTGAGTGTAACCCTTTTTGCACTAGCAATTAATGGGATATCTTCAGTCCTTTCTCAGGATGTTCTCGCAACATTATTTGTGGATAATCTCTCTATATTATTTGCTGGAGCTAGAATGGCAATGGTTGAGAGAAAAGTACAACTCTCTATCGATAAAATTATCCAGTGGGCCAATATGAATGGATTTAAGTTCTCGACAAGTAAAACTACAATTGTCCATTTCTGTCGTATCCGGGGAGTACATCCAGACCCGGATATATACATCAAAGGTCAACAGATCCCATGTGCAAATTGAAGCTAAATTTTTAAGGATGATATTTGATAGTAGGCTTACATTGTTTCTCACTTAAAAGCATTAAAAGCTAAATGTCTTGAGGCTCTGAATCTTTTAAAAGTATTGTCCCATACATCATGGGGGCCAGACCGCAATACTATTTTTAAAATTTTACAAGGCCTTGATTTTATCCAAAATTAGTTATGGATGCGAAATATACTCCTCAGCCACCCCAAGCCAGTTAAAAATATTAGATTCTCTACATCATGCTAGTATTAGATTGTCCACAAGAGCGTTTAGGACCTCACCTATCACAAGTCTCCTTGTTGATGCTGGGGAGTTGCCCCTAGACCTTTACCGAATGTCCTCTGATATTCGGTGTTGGTTTAGATTGCAAAGACTCCCTAATTCTTCAGCCTTTCAGACTGCAAGCCTTGTAAGGCACTCAATATACTTTGAGTTGAACCCCAAAATCTCCTCAACCTTTTGGGTTTCGGGTGAAACAATTATTAAACAATCTGAATATAATAAGAATTGGGATGCTTCCATTCAAGGTACTGTATCATCAATGTCTTTATGGAAATTACCTGACGTATCTTTTTGTAAATATTTTATTGGAGTTAAGAAGAATATGACTGACTTAGAATTCAGGTATCTTTTTATGGAACATGTTGCAGAACATAGGGGATCGGCTTTTATATATACTGATGGCTCCAAATCTGATGCTGGCGTTGGATTTGGAGTACATAGTAATGATTTTAATTGTAGAAGTGCACTTCCTCTAACAGCTTCCATATTTACTGCCGAACTGTATGGCATACTAACCGCTATTGAGAAAATAGCTTTGGAAAAGGAGGGTAATTTTACAATTTTTAGTGATGCAAGGAGTATTCTTCAAGCTTTTAGAAGTTTTTAATTCTAGTAACCCTCTAGTTTTAAAGATTTTAGAATGGCTTTTTATTATTGGATGGAGAGGTATAACAGTTCGATTTCGTTGGGTTCCAGCACATGTAGGTGTGTCTGGGAATGAGAAGGCAGATTCACTGGCTAAGAAGGCTGCATCCGAGTTGCTGCCAAGAAGGTATCCCATTCCCTGTAATGATTTCTTACCTGACATCAAGAAATTGGTTTGCAATAAATGGCAACAGCAATGGGATAGCCTACATGGGAATAAAATGCGAGAGGTAACAAATGTCATATCTCCTTGGAGGTATAATATGATGCCCCTAAAATGGGAGACGTCTCTTTGTCGTCTCCGTATTGGTCACACTTGGTTGACATACGAGTTTCTGCTGAAGGGCCAACACCAACCGTATTGTGACGACTGTTTAGTACCTCTAACAGTGAGGCATTTGTTGACCGAATGCCCCAATTATTAACAACCTAAGGAATAGATATTTGTTTGAGGCTCGAGGTGAGGGTGGAAGGTTCATCCTTGCCAATATTCTTGGAAATGATGTGTCCTACTATGCAAGTGGCATTTTTAAATTTATTTCAGAAGCAGGTCTTCTGAAAACTATTCAACTTTATGACATTCAACTTTTATGATTTTAATTGAATACTCTTATTTTTTATTTTATTTTATTTTTTATTTTTGTTTGCATAAATTAAATGTTACCGGCGTCAATGACCCCAGATGTCAGGATGCCTGAAAACTTTAAATCAATCAATTAATCAATCTTGGACATGATGTGTCCTACTATGCGAGCGACATTTTTAGATTTATTTCAGAAGCAGGTCTTCTGAAAACTATTTAACTATTATAATGACTTCTTAACTTTTATGGTTTTAATTAAATTCCCTTTTATTTTTCATATATGATAAATGCTATCGGCGTCAATGACCTTAGATGTCAGGATGCCAGAAAACTTTCAATCAATCAATCAGTCTCCTAATTTTATCAACATTTTGTCTTCCTGTCCTAACTCTGAGTATTATTTCTCTTAAGTATGTATATATATATATATATATATATATATATATATATATATATACAGTATATATATATATATATATATATGTATATATATACAGTATATATATATATATATATATATATATATATATATATATATATATATATATATATATATATATATATATATACAGTATATATATATATACAGTAGGGTCCCGAATTATGCGAGAATTTGGTCGATTAATGACCTCGTGTAAATGGAAAATCGCGAATTTCGGAACACACAACTAACAGAAATAATTCCATTGCGGCCATGGCAACCAGCAATTTGCCTATTCAAATGTGTTTACTACCCATTTCCAATACTCTCTTTGTACTATACTGTATTTCTTTATAATATCAAATTGTTCTTGTAAATAAATAAAACATTTAATATACTTTAAAGTTCTAATAACTTGAAAAATGGTTAAAATTACAACCAGGATAGGTGTAAACACCATATATTTCCCGTTATAACACAACCCAAAATACAGACAAATTTTAATGTTTGTCATATCTATTGTATAATACAACTGGTGAATAGCAAAACCATCACTCTATAGACTAGCTTGTTGTATGATTGAAAATCCAGAATTATCAAAATAAAGGCGATTTTATATCATGCGTTTCCTAAACACGCTAAAAAGCACAATAGAAAACGACAACCAATGTTTTGTTTACGTTTATCTCTGATCACAACGAAGAAACAGACGCATTTATACATCTGTGTTTTTGAATTGACAGCAATTTTACCAAGTATAGATTATATGTTGAATTTGTTATTACCAATGTTCTAATTATTTTTTATTAGAACTTTCAAATAAATGAAATGAATGCCATTTATGAAATGTTTTTCTTTATGATGCCGCCTGAAACGGAAACCTTCCATTTGTTTACGCTCCATCTTCGATCATAATAAACAAACGAATGCATTAAACACACATGATCTAAGTCATAACTAATGATATTACAAACATTTAGTAAACATTATGTTATTACAAATATTTTACTTACCGTATCCATATAAATTCCTAAATTCGTAGCAAAGCTGGAAATTTTTTTTTCCTTATGCGTTTAATCCACAATAGCAAACTGCCGCTAATGACAGAGTGATAACTTACGATAATTCTAAACTGTTACGAAAGATAATTGTCCTTTCCATATCCAAAATACTTTTCCTAACTTCAGTTATAAGTCAACTTGTACCCACCTCAATTATGGATCCATATGCAAAAAAGGTAAAAGAAGAAAGTACTAGGCCTATTTTTAAAGTCGCCGAACAATTAGGTTACCGCTATAACGTTCGATGTGAGAGAGAGAGAGAGAGAGAGAGAGGAGAGAGAGAGAGAGAGAGAGAGAGAGAGAGAGAGAGAGAGGAGGGATGGTTTTAAAGTACTAAACAATAAATATGAAAGGTTATAACACATTGGTGTTTATGTAATATTAACTGTATAGATGGTTTGAATAAGTTAAGAAATGGTGTAAACAATTCTTTGTTATTGTATTCGCGCGTAAGCTAGACATCAGCTGATGTGATCACAGCCAAAAAGTAAAACAAAAATAAGTTAGCAATACTCGATTTTTAAAACACACCCGAAATTTAACAACATAAGTACATGTTTTATTATAGCGCAATTGACATTTAAAGAGTAAAAATTTTCTGGAATAGAATGGTGTTTCCTAAAAAATAGTGGTTTGCGGACGAAATCGGTTACCGTATTTTAAGCTATGATTGAAATGGATGTATACACGGTATAATTTTTTCGTTTTGTATTTAATCGACACCTCAAGAAAACCGATTTTGGTTTCTTCATCTATTTGTAAGTATTGTATAACGAGAGAGAGAGAGAGAGAGAGAGAGAGAGAGAGAGAGAGAGAGAGAGAGAGAGAGAGAGAGATCAGCTGTTGTAATTGAATGTCGTGTTTTTGTTTCGTTTACCCCCTGAAGCGAGGAATTGATCGCCACAACTAACAATATTCATGTTAATTTCATTCTTAAACTCAAGTTGCCATATGTGAACTATGGTTTTATTTCTTACGGAGAGAGAGAGAGAGAGAGAGAGAGAGAGAGAGAGAGAGAGAGAGAGAGATTTCTGCCATCAAATCTCTTTCTCTCTCTCTCTCTCTCTCTCTCTCTCTAGATTTTATTTTACCGTCTACTCTACAAAACCAATGTTTGCAAATCAAATGTATACTGTTTAAAATATGACAAAATATTGACGACTCGTTACCGAAGTTTAGGCTATTCACTGCCGATAAACGAACCCAGTCTACTCGTGAAAACCTTGAACGCCCAGAGGGAAAAATAAGGCTTTTAAATATACTGTACTAAACAAAAATAATGCTTTAATATACCATCATTAACACTACCATTACAATTATCGTAAGGTTGGAGAAAGCTAAAGATTGCCGAGAACGTAACATTTGTTTACATTTTGTCAGCTGGACTCGCACAGTTAACAGTTGATTTAATTGTTGATGTGGAATTTTATCCTTAAATAGGCTATTCATTATGAAATTATGTTAATGAAATGTAATGTTAATATTGTTTTGTAACATTTATTATAAATCACCGTATTTAGGGCTACCAATATACTTAAAAAGACAATAGATTTGATACAATTTGTAGTGCTTGGCTCGCGAACTTTGAACAGCCTCGCAGATACAGAAAATTTATTTTTGAAAAATAGCGATCGCGGAAAAGGGGAATCGTGTAATTCGAACACGCTTAATTCGGGACCCTACTGTATATGTATATATATACAGTATATATATGTATATATATATATATATATATATATATATATATATATATATATATATATATATATATATATATATATATATGTATGTATGTATATGTATGTATGTACTGTATATATATATATATATATATATATATATTATATATATATATTATATATATATATATATATATACATATATATATATATATATATATATATTATATATATACATATATATATATATATATATATATATATATATACATACATACATACATACATACATACATACATACATACATACATACATACATACATATATATATATATATATATATATATATATATATATATATATATATATGTATGTATGTATGTATGTATATATATATATATATTATATATTTATATATATATATATATATATACTTTATTTTATTGGTTCATTAATTTATTTATTTAATTTTTATTTTATTTAAATGGCCTGGATATTTCCATATTTGTTATTACTACCTACTTAGATGAATGGGAGAAGGGATCACGGTTGGGAGGTAATTGCATTCAAAGTTATATATGAGAGTATTGGATGATCTCAGCCTACTCTCAAGGGTTGTCATTGTAATCTGTGGGGATCCAATCCTTGAGGTGGGACTCCTGGCTTCTGGCTGGATACCCACCATTACAGATAGGGGGAGGATGATTCCATATATCCTTGGTCTTAGTCCTAACAGGCGGGTTTAGTTTACACGTGTACCTCTATATCTGTTTTGGTGCTATCCTTCGGGGAGGGTATGGAGTGGACCATCTGGGAAGTATACTTTCATTGTGCTGATAGTGGAGAATGCAAATTTCTTTTCCAACGTATGATACTTTCTTAAAATTCTCAAGCAGGTAAACCAACGAAGTAACCAACAAAAAACATAAAGAAAATCCCACCCTTAACTATGGACCCTTTAAACACTGACCCCCCCCCACCCATCTCTTGGATATGCTGGAAACCCCCTACCCCCCACCCCTCGGGTCACCGTTGACGACCTCTGCTAATTTAAATAGGGAATGTTCTGTTGGTGACCACGGAATGGGAAAGGTCCATTCTACTGATATTCCAAAATCGAGTCATTTGCGTAACACGAGGAAACTTTGAATCCTTCATGTTGTCCAAATTCCAAACTATGTTGATCTATATAAAGCATTTGATTGCACCGGATGAATATAAGAAATAAGGATGAAACGAAGATGAAAAATGGTATTCATGGATATCTTACTGTAGTTATGACTAAGCATTTAGTGCAATAAGGAACATGAATAATATTAAAACTAATACAGTAACGTGAATGTCGCCGCTGCTCTCTGCGATAAGGTACCAAGGGATCTGGATGTGTATAGGCCTGCCGATTGATTGAAAAAAGACGCAGATTTAATTATGCCTTCCCAGAGAAAGCTAAAACCACCAATTTGGCTTATAGTTGAATCAAAGGAGGTTACAGGGAATTATTTTAAAATATGCAAATTAATTCAGAAAAAAGTTTGAACTATTGCACCAGGTGATATATCTCGTTTATGAGAAAATAGTTTCCTTATTCATGCCAAAGTTAACGTCAAACCCTACCTAAATTTTAGCTACGGAAGGGGAGTATTTTTTAACAGAGATCTGTAAGAATTTACACAGGAGATACTGGCCATGTGTCCACTAAATGTATGGATAGTTCACGAAGTCCCAGGTACGTCAAAGATAATCCTTACATTCCAGGATGCTGATGTACCTTTCCATATTATTATTGAAAACGAAATGATTAAAGTAAGACCATTTAAGCAGAAGCCACTGCAATTCTTTAATTGTTTTAAATTTGGGCACCCGTCTAAAGTTTGCAAAAATGAGGAAATATGTGGTATTTGCTCCAAATCTTACCATGGAGAATGTGTACTTGAAGCCAGGTGTTTAAATTGCAACACAAATAAAAAATCCACAGACAAGAGCTGCGAGCTCTATAAATTGGAGGAAGCTGCCCTTAACAAATCTAATTTAGAACATATAAGTGTGGGACATGCCAAAAGACTATTAAACAAATGAAATACCTATGCAAAGGCATTAAAATCAAACCAACTTTGTGCTGCCATTAACTCCAAAAAAAGAAATATACCATCTGATACAATGTCAAATGATGATGTAAGCATATTACCTCCTAAGGCTTTACCACGGTGTATTAACACTAGGGCATTGCCCATTTCTGTAAAGCCTTTGTCCCCCATTACAAAAACTAGTATAAACCTCTCTCAGGCCATGTCCTTGCCTGATTTGATGGAACTTACCTGATGCAAACTTACCTGATGCACCTGTAGTGGGAAAGGTGGAAAAACCTAGAATCCCACCATCTATTAATCACAAAAGAGAGAGACCTCCATCTCTCTCTCTCCCCTCCATTAGAAACATTAAAGTTATGACATCATATTAATTTGATGTTTTGTCTGTTGATGTTTCTAATGAACCAGAAGATAAACTGAATAAATCAGAAATTCAAGTTGAGGTCCACCATCCACCTCAACAAATAGATCAAAAGGACACAAAGAAAAGCACAAACGTAAAACCCAACATATCAAGACCATCTCAGAAGAAACCTACAGGTAATAATGTTAGATTAAAAACTGCTAATGGAAGACCTCATCCAAGATGTCTTCCAGAAATAATCTATAGTTTTCTCCTCCATTTTGCAATGGAATTGTCAGGGTTTAAGGGTCAAATATGAAGAGCTTAACTCCTAATTCATGAACATTCCATCATAATTGTATGTCTACAGGAAAGTAAGCTTGATGCTAACACTCTTAGTCCTCGAGAGTATGTTAGCTGTAGAACACCTTATAATCAACAAGCAGGGAGCCATGGCGGAAGTCTCATGTACGTTCGTTGAGATGTTCCCCAAATACCTATGTCTATTTGTATAACCCTGCAGGCAGTGGCTGTAGAAATTTATATAGGGAGAAAATATACAATATGCTCTCCATACTTACCTCCAAATGATATTTTATATGATTTGGTAGAGGTCATTCAACAACTCCCTCAACCTTTTCTCCTACTGGGATATATGAATGGTAGACATCCTTTATGCGGTGATGTTTTGGGAAATACAAGGTGCAATATTATATCATCAATTTTGGAGAATGAGGATGTCGGGTTTCTTAATATAGGAGAGCCCACGCACTTCCATGTTCAGACACGTACCTTGTCATGCATTGACCTTTCAATTGCAAGCTCTAAATGCCTCCTTGATTTCGATTATAGGACATTAGATGATTGGCATACTATTGATCATGCACCAATCATTATAAACACCAACAATGGTCCGCCTTTACAAAGATCGCCACGATGGAAATTTGACAAGGCCGACGGTTAAATTTAGTGAGCTAAGCTAAATTATGGGTAGTGCATGACAGTTTTAAAGTATTGATGATGGCATAGACCTACTGAATGGATCTCTCCATACAGCAGAAATCAATTTGATTCCCAAAACCACAGGATTATTCAAAAGACGACCAGTCCCGTTGTGGTCTTCAGAATTAACATCCTTGCATAGAGCCACCAGACGCCAGTCTTGGGTGTCTTTTGTTTCCTCCATTAACAGTAGAACACCACCATATTCTGTATGGAGAAAAATAAAAAAGATTGCAGGCAAATTTACCCCAAACCCACCACCAGTGTTGAAAGTGAACGGTCACCATGTGATTGAAGCAAATGATATTAGCAATGCCCTGGTTGACCATTTTTCAAATATATCATGCAAGTGTGTAGGAGCTCCTGGTCACCAGTACAGGAGCATTGAAAAAAAGAAAATTTTAAATTTTGCAACCGGAAGGGAAGAATCTTATAATTCTCCTTATACTGTACAAGAACTTGATTCCGCACTTGCTACTTGTAACGATAAAGCCCCTGGACCCAATGGAATTCCATATGCAATGATTAAACATGTACATTTTAATACAAAGTTATTTATTTTAAGTATTATTAATAGAATATGGCATGATCATAGTTACCCAAGTGTTTGGGAAGTAGCCATTATTTTAGCCTTTTTAAAACCTGGTAAGGAAAAGTTTTTAGCAGCAAACTATCGACATATTGCATTGACCTCTTGTTTACGTAAAATCATGGAGAAGATGGTGAATTAAAGGTTGATGTTCCTTGAAAAGAAGGCTATTTTATCACCCATTCAATGTGGATTCAGAAAAATACACTCTACAACTGAGGTGTTGATGCAACTTGAGTCCTCTATTTATGAAGCCTTTGCATCCAAACAGCACCATGTGATAGTCTTTTTTGACCTTGAAAAGGCATATGATACCACATGGAGATATGGTATACTTAAAACAATTCATGAATTGAGATTAAAAGGAGAGTTACCACTATTTATTCTGTCATTTCTTTCACAGAGTTTTTCAAGTGAGAGTGGGAGAAACTCTATCAAACAGCAAATGTCAGGAAGGAGTTCCTCAGGGTAGTGTGCTGAGTGTAACCCTGTTTGCACTAGCAATTAATGGATATCCTCAGTCATTCCCCGGGACATTCTCTCAACATTATTTGTGGATGATATCTCCATATCATTTGCTGGAGCTAGAATGGCAATGGTTGAGAGAAAAATACAACACACTATTGACAAAATTATCCAGTGGGCCGATATGAATGGATTCAAGTTCTCGACAAGTAAAACTACTATTTTCCATTTCTGTCGTATCCAGGAAATACATCCAGACCCGGATATATACATTAAAGGTCAACGGATCCCATGTGGAAGTACATCCAGACCCGGATATATACATTAAAGGTCAACGGATCCCATGTATAAGTGAAGCTAAATTTTTAAATTTTAATATTTGATTGTAGTCTTACATGGGTTTCTCACTTAGAAGTGTTAAAAGCTAAATTTCTTGAGGCTATGAACATTTTAAAAGTAGTCCCATACATCTAGGCTGGCAGACCGCAATACTATTTTAAAATACAGTGGAACCTCTACACACGAACGTATCTACATCCAAATTTTCCAACACCCGAAGTAAAATTCTAGCAATTTTTTGACTCTACACCTGAATTTTATTTCGACACACGAAGTAAGCAATTTTCATCATACCGGTTTTATCCGAATTTTTCGACACGCGAAGTTCAATTCGAACATTTTCCTATTCTACACCCAAATTTTTTTTCGACACCCGAAGTAAACAATACTCCTACACATAGATGGTACTCATAGCACCGGATGTATTTTTTATTTCCGCCGATAAAAGGCAGCATTTCTACCTCGGAGGGACCCTCAATTAGCTTGGCTTGGGACATTCCTCTGTTCTCGTCGGCTTCGTGTGGTTGTGCCCTGTGCGTTCTGCTATTAACTGTGTTTTAATCGTGATTTTCACGTTCATCCTTTTATGGTATTTTACGTAAATCATGGGTCCTAAAAGGCTTAGTTTTGCAAGTGGTAGTGGTAGTGGTGAGAAAAGGAATAAGGAAATGCTTTCTTTAGAAGTAAAGCAAGGAATTATAGAAAAGCATGAGCACTGCGTGAGTGAACTTACAAAAGAACATCACGACGAACTTACTTCAGAGGAGCTCAAGGAACTCCCTGCTATGTCTGAGCACATGAGTGATGACAAGGAAGGGATCGAGGAGGTAGAACATGTGTTAGGTTCGGCGCAAATAAAAGAGGTGTTAGGAAAATATCAAGACGTGGTCGACTTCATCGACAGATACCATCCAAAAAAATTGCAGGGTTGTCGTGTAGTTGCGCAGTTCGATGATGTTTCCCTAACTTATTTTCGAAACATTCTGAAAAGCTGTACCAAGCAACTTTCTATCGATAGCTTCTTTAAAAAACTACGAAGCGAACTCGTGATGAAGAGGAAGGAAGTGGTTCAAAGAAAACGGCAAAGAGTGAAGCGAAAGAAAGTGAAACAAAGAAAACGGCAAAGATTGAAGAGAAAAAAATTCAATCAATTTTAAGTGTAGAGTAAAAGTGATTAAAATTAATCATCAAAAAGAAAAAAAGAAAATGTAAAAAAAATCTAAAATATAAAAATAAAAAAATAAATAAGCTAAGTTAGGTTAAAGTTCACTTAGTGTAAGTTAGAATAAGTTACGGTAGTGTACGTTTATCGTAGTCACCCTCTTTACCTCCTCGCCGCCCGTCCGTCTCCTCTCTGCATAGCAAGACCGACACCTGCGCTGGACTTTCTAAGGTAAAGTGACGCTAAAAACCCATTTCTTATTATTTCTTTATAATTATTCTTTTTTACATGTCTATTATCTTAATTTAGTGTGCATTATTGTCATGTGTAATTATGTGTAGTAATTTATTAAGGAGTTATCATAGGTTTTTGGGTTCAACCACGGCTTAATCCTATTTCAATGTATTCTTATGGGAAAATTCGTTTCTACAACCGAACATTTTCTACACCCGAAGTCGGTTGTGGAACGGATTAAATTTGTATGTAGAGGTACCACTGTAATACAAGGCCTATATTTTTTTCCAAAATTAGTTATGGATTTGAAATATACTCCTCAGTCACCCCAAGCCTTGTAAGGCACTCAAGATTATTTGAGTTGCATCCAAAATCTCCTCAACCTTATGGGTTTCGGGTGAAACAATCATTAAACAGTTTTGATATAATTAGAATCAAGGTGTTTTCATTTACGGTATCATCAACGCCTCCATGGAAATTACTAGCGGAACCTTTTTTCATAACTTTATTTGAGTTAAAAAGAATATGACAGACTTAGAATTCGGTTCTCGCTTAATGGAACATGCTGTAGAATGTAGGGGATCGAGTTGTAGTGTCAGTGCTCGAGTGTGGACGTGTTGTGACGAGCTCTGCTATTGATGCCCTGAGTCATGTTTTAGCTTTGTGTTTCCCGTTTAGAATATTATTGAAAAGATATTAGTTAGTCTTATGGAGAAACCTAAGTGATAAGAAACAGTACACCATGTCTGCTCCTAACTATATCTGCTTCAAATGTAATGAAACGGATGGAGATCGGAAAAAATGGATGGTATGTGAATGCAAAAGACTCTACCATAAGAGAAGTGTTTATATAGTGACAGCCATCAGTGAGAATGAACTGATTAACCTAGACTGGTTATGCCCACACTGCGTCCGTGAAGCCAGACAAAACAATTTAGTAATATCAAAATTAAAGGAAGATGTAAACATGAGAAAGCTGGCCCTGAACGAACAAGATGCGTAAATAGATGACTTGGAAAACAAACTTGCGAACCTTAGCGCAGACGCAGCAAATTCCACTCAGACCACTGACCTCACTGAGAAAGTTGACATTCTTGCCATCAATATGGAATCAATTAAAGCAATACTTAAAACATTGATAAAAGCAATACTTCAAACATTGATAAAACCCCTAAACAGAGAAACTGACATTTGCTGACAAAGTTAAGGATAAAAATCTGTTGTTAATTAAATCAACAAATATAACAACTAGAATTACT
This sequence comes from Palaemon carinicauda, assembly GCF_036898095.1. Classification (NCBI taxonomy): domain Eukaryota; kingdom Metazoa; phylum Arthropoda; class Malacostraca; order Decapoda; family Palaemonidae; genus Palaemon; species Palaemon carinicauda. The sequence goes on along the minus strand of NC_090728.1, from coordinate 69,549,287 downwards.
GAAAGAAAATGTGAGGTTGAACAAGCACCTAAAGACATTCCTATACTTAACACGAGGTCAACTACGAATGGAAATGTTGTTGTAAACTTTGCAAACTATATATGATCAGAGAAGAGGCCGCAAACAAAATTCAGACATTGGTGGCTGACACTGAAAAGAGAAAAATTGGAAAACTAAAACCCAAAATAATGATATGCAATGTATACAATAATGATGATGTAGTAAATGCATTGATTCAAAGAAATTGCTGCCTGGACCAAATCCAAAATATAGAAGATAAGATAAGTGTAGTCCTGAAGAAAAATGCCTGGGCGGGGAGACCACCCATCATGTGATGAAATGTGATCCTGAAGTTCGGAAGGCTATTCATGATAATGGGGACAAAGTTTCATTACGATGGGGTATCTATAACATATGTGATAGGTACCACGTGGTCACCTGCTACCACTGTCAGAGGTATGGACATTTTGAAAAAGATTGCAAGTCTAAGAATGAAGTTGGAGTCTGCGGGAAATGTTCAGGGAGACACTCTACTAGGGAGTGTAATTCGTAAGCGTCAAAGTTTATAAACTGCACAAAGTTAAATAGACCAAGTGACCACACAGTAAATTCTAGAGACTGCAATGCTTTGGACTTGGAATTGAAAAGACTAGCGAAAAATGCTGATCATGGTTACTAGGGATGTCATAAACTGCAGCTATGTAAATATACAATCTGTAGGTAATAAGACTGTTCAAATTCGAGAATTAATAAACGATAAATATTTAGATATACTATCATTATCTGAAACATGGGTAAATAACTTGGACAAGGCAAAGATCACTGAAATGACACCCCCCACACATGCCTTCTTTCACATACCAAGAGAAGGTAGGTCTGGTGGGAGTGTCAGACTCTTTATTCATAAAAGTTACTCAAACCTCAAAACGTTGAAAAGAATTAGTGTAACAAGCTTTGAATATATAGAAATAAAACTTACGCCCAAAAATAGAAGAATACTCTTTGTAACAATCTACAAACCTCCTAGAACAAACACTAGCATGTTTTTTTTTGAAGAATTCGGTGCTCTCCTTGAGATGATTACCATGGAGTAAAATGAATTAGTTATCTGTGGAGACTTCAATTTTTGGATGGAGGACGCATCAAATCCCGACGCTTGGGCATTTAGTGAGTTACTAGAATCATATCGACTAGTGATTAATGTCGACTGTACAACTACTCTAGCTGGGCATACGCTGGACTTAGTTCTAAGTGATGACATGAATAATATTGTATCAGATATAAAAGTTGAAGAGAAATGTACTATCTCCCCAATACACAAACTCATAACGTTTTGTCTGCCTCTACAGAAACATGCATTCGTAAAGAAAATAAACTTTAGACATGAATCAAATTTTTCTCCTACTGTATTTATTGAAGTTACAAAGAAAATAAATGATGCTATCAACATTCCCTGTGATCATGATGACCAACGTCTGTTAGGTGCTAAGTGTGCTAACTGTCTTATGACCACTCACAATAAAGTGACTAAAAGTGAATATGATATCATGTGCCCACCGATGGAAAACACTATAACCGTAAAAGACCAATCTCCTCGGTTTGATTCTACTGAAAGTACTTGGGTAGAATACAAAACTGCTGCGTGCCAATATAACTACTTACTAAGAAGGAAAATAAGTGATTACAATAAGGGAAAGATCCTCGAAGCAGTAACAGACATAAATAAGTTATATCGTCTCCTGAATGGTATAATGGGAAATGTAAAAGAAAAGAAGCTACCTGATGGATACAGTGACCAGGAACTAGCAAATAATTTTCTAGTATTCCTTAGAAACAAAATTGAAAATATAACCAGGTCATTCGTAAATACTCATCATTAGATTAATGATGCACCAGGCACACAGACAAAATTGATACGATTTAACAACATAACACAAGATGACATCACCAGAATTATCAAGAGAGCAAAGAAAACAAACTGCGCAATTGATCCTATGCCAATATCTGAAGTAATTGGAGAGAGACTTTTCTAGTCTAGCCGAAATAATAATGAGGAAGGCAAATGCAAGCATTGATTATTGTAAGTTTCCTAAATCTGAGAAAATGGCTATAGTCACACCAGTTCTGAAAAATGCACTGGACTACCAGGAATTAAGCTCACATAGACCTATTTCAAATCTATCCTTTATCTCAAAAGTGCTTGTATATGTAATTCTTGAACAATTAGTCAGCCACTTAGAAGTAATAGAAGCTTTGCCTGACAACCAATCTGCTTACAGAAAACTATACTCTACGGAGACAGCTATCTGCTCTGTTGTAAATGATACGCTAGAAATGATGGATAAAAAAAAATGTGGTATCTTAATTCTGCTCGATCTCAGTGCTGCTTTTGATACAGTGGTACATGAACTACTACTAAATGATCTACGGTCCATCGGCGTTGAAGATCAAGCCTTCGAATACCTAAAAGACTACTTAGTTGGTAGAAATTACTGTGTACAAATTGGAAACTCTTATTCATCATATGAACCCTTTAACAGAAGGGTACCCCAGGGGAGTGTACTTGGCCCAATCTTTTTCTGCATCTATACTATTGGTCTATCGAAAATACTACAAAGGCATGGCGTGAAGTTTAAACTATTTGCAGATGACACACAATTTTACTTCTCCATAAATGATAAAGATGACACTACTGAAACTAAACCGAATCCTGGATAGTGTTAAAGAATGGATGGCATTTAAACAACTAAAATTAAATGAGAACAAAACTGAATTCATGGTGGTGTGCAAGAGAAACAGCGTGAGAAACTTAGGTTATATTCAAATGATCATAAATAATGACTCGTGCTGTTATCTAGTAAAGTTCGAGATGGAGATGTATTTCTTGCCTGCAACCTATCTTTAAATGTCCAAATAAATAATGTAATAAAAACTGCTGGTTATCATCTAAGAAATATTGCGTTTTTAAAAAAGTACCCAGACAATAATTCTGTAAAGAAACTTGTGATAAACTGTGTTATTACCAGGATTGACTATTGCAACTCTATCTATTACAATTTACCTAAAGTGCAACTTGAGAAAATACAAAACATAATTAACAGAGGAGCAAGACTGATAAAAGGCTTCCCACCTAGAGAAAGGATCACCCTATACTAATTGATTTACACTGGCAGCCGATTGATGCGGGGATTGAATTTAAAATATGTACAATAACCCACCAAGTTATCAGAACCGGGCATCCAAAATAAGAGAATTGCTACATATTGTGCAGCCAACAAATTGTGTCGACACGAGAATAGCTACAGATGGCTTCAAACTGTTGGAACCTAGATATATGTCTACTTCAGGCTCTAGAGCCTTTAAATATGCGGCCCCGAGACTGTATAATAACGTCCCACGAAACATTCGAATGATTGAAGATATTAAGGCTTTCAAGAGGAAACTGAAGACTATCTTATTTCATGAGTCTTTTGACAGTGGCGATTTAACAGTATACTGTAAAGGAAGAATATGAAACATGAAACATTAATACTCTGAATGAATAAGGTTAAATGACAGTGGAGGTCCTGTAGAGAGTGGGGTTCCCCTGCTGTATGGGACCGGAAAAGCAGCCATCCAAGTAAAGTTAAGTTTATATATACTGATGGCTCCAAATCTGATGCTGGCGTTGGATTTGGAGTACATAGTAATGGTTTTAATTGTAGAGGTGCACTTCCTCTAACAGCTTCCATATTTACTGCCGAACTGTATGGCATACTAACCGCTATTGTGAAAATAGCGTTGGAGAAGGAGGGTAATTTTACCATTTTTAGTGATGCAAGGAGTGTTCTTCAAGCTTTAGAAATTTTTAATCTTAATAACCCTCTAGTTGTAAAGATTTTAGAATGACTTTTTAATATTGGGTGGAGAGGTATAATGGTTCGATTTTGTTGGGTTCCAGCACATCTAGATGAGTCTGGGAATGAGAAGGCAGATTCGCTGGCGAAAAATGCGGCATCCGAGTTGCTGCCAAGAAGGTATTCCATTCCCTGTAATGATATCCTACCTAACATCATGAAATTGTTTTGCAGTAAATGGCAATAGCACTGGGATAGTCTAGATGGGAATAAAATGAGAGAAGTAACAAATGTCATATCCTTTTGGAGGTATAACATGATGCCCTGAAAGTGGGAGACAACTCTTCGTCGTCTCCGTTGTAGTGGTTTGCGGACTGTGGCCAGAGGTAGCACCCGAACTGCCTAGTGTCCGAATGCCGACCGCAACCCGACGTTCACTACACAACAAATATACAACAGTGGAATACCCAAAAACCTGAGTAACAGTTCAACAGACCGGAGTACTGGGCACCACCCCTTGATTTATACTGGGCAAGGGGACTCAGCTAGAACCTGACTTACCCGTTTGCTTCTTCTCCCTTTTGCTTGCTGATCTTAAGTACAAACATTAGGTGAAAAGAAATATTGTTTAATTAATTACGGGACACAGTGTGGGAGGAAAGAATTATGATGAATTATTGTACTTAAGTGATCGTAAAAAAACAGTGGCTGGGGAAATGAAGCCGTGGTGGGAGGTTTTGAAATGAAATGCTCGATTCCTAAAAACAAGAAAAAAAATATTTATTTATATTTATCTGTCAATTCCAATAACCAAATTTAGGGCAAAATTATCAGTCCTTTACACTCCAGCTCCACAAATAACAAACAAACTAGAAATTACCCATAAGAAAATATAGATCTGTGAAAGTATTGTGCTACCATACTTTCCCCTGAATCAGTACTGTCCCTTCAATATCCAGTTCACCACTAAGCTGCAAAGTCATTTACAATTTTTCCATATTCTGAATAGTTCAGCCGCATACGCTGCTGTGCAGGTCTCTGCGGGCCCACCATTACAATGTCTCGAAAAGTTTGTCAACAGTACATTTGAAATCTCTCAATCTTGGAAGGGGTTTTGAATAAGTCTGAATTCATACTAAACTCAGATATGCCATTTCAATAGCTCCTGTTAACTATTTAATGTTCATGACACTCTCAAATAGCAACACAGTAGCTTACTTCTAGTTACAAGGTATGGATATAGATCAGCATCACAGACTAGTACAGACTGATAACAGGAAATATCCTAAATTCGCTCTCCCTTACACTCCCTACTGAGTGTAGGGGCTGCTGTCAATACCTGGAAAGGAATAATATACAAATACAAGCATTTTTTTATATGGGCACAGAGGGATATAAATATACATAAATATATACAGGTATAAAAAAAAATGACTGTTTCATACAATACAAATCCACCAAGCTTTCATAGATACAAACATATTTTATTCCATTCCCCCCCCATTAGCCCTCAAGCCCATCCAAAAAAAATGCCTCGTAACTGACAGCAACACCCCACACAAACTCTGTACATTCAAGTGGAAAAAAAAAATTTACCTTGCAAAAAAAAATTCAGTAAAAAGGTAGGATGATCAACTAAAGATTTAATTCATCATCCCTTCCTTAAGTTACATATCAAATTACATAAATTCACAGTAGGTACAATACATTTTTTTCCACAGACTCATGACTTAACAAAAAGCAATAGGAATAGTCAACCTTTTAAACACAATGGAGATCCAGTACTTACAAATAAAAAGTTAGGTTATTGTCTATTCCTCCCGACAATACTTCAATAATATACAACATAACAATTTCCATTATACTATACAGAAAACATAAGTATTACAGGTATACACTCAGGATCTATCAAGGGAAAAAAATTACATCCATTGCAGTCCAAAATCAATTTAAAAGCATACAAAACTCATTGATTTTGGACTACAGGTTTTACATGATAAAAGCAATTTATTGAATTTATTATAACTGTCACGGTCAAGGTCAATTTACAGGACTACAATATTGCAACAATTACAGAAACCGTGACTAAATAAAGATTTCCTCACACCACGTGTCCCTTTCTCAGCCTTTCAGATACCCAATGTGGGAATTAAAATATAACTAATAAGAACAAAAAAGGGTAATTACTATCAAAACTTTCTTTAAAAAACTGTTCAAAGATTAATTCAGTGGGAGAATTATAGTTCTTCTGAGTCTCAAAATTCTGTCTCGGGACATGCGCCGGGATTCAGCAATCTGCTGGCGAGCCATATTAATCTCTCGCAGCACAGGAGAAAGGCTAAGCCGGCGACTCTCCAGATACAGGCTGGGTGTCTTCAATCGATCGATAACCTTGCACAAGAGTTGGTATCGGCGGGTGATCGACACACTTTGAGGTAAACCGGAGACAGAATCCGTAGACTCAGAAGAGGACAATAAAAATCCCAAAAAATCAGGCGATGACTCGGGGCAACGTTGTGTTTCGGGCGACCCAAACAGTGCTGTATGGTTCAGGTTAGATATACCTGACTGTGCCACTTCAGCCTCGAGCTCTGACCGGTGTTTTAATCCACCATCAGAATGTAAGAAAGGGTTTAAATTCTGAGGTGACTCAGGAATGGAGGATGGTTCCCTCACTATAGTATTCATCTGGTCAGTGAGACGAGGTCTCCACTCCAGGACTCGAGACTGAACTAAAGGTAGGTCAAGAACAGGACCTTTTGACCTAGTCCATGGGGGGACTAAATCCACTAAAGGTGGGATCTTCAGGCGACAGTCTGTCGTCACAATCGGGTGGCAAAAAGCCGAGAAAGTCATTATCAGGATAAATAGACACCGCTGATTCAGAAACAGGGCTTTCTAAAGTAGCAGGTCTTGACCAATCTGGACTGGAACTCTTGGAAACACCAGAAGGTAGTTCCAATAATGGAATACTGGAAACTTCCCAGAATTCCCAACTCCCCGGAGGATGAACGATACCGTCCTCTTGGAAAGAAGAAGCTAAGAACTGGGGCATTGGCAATTCAGGAACAGGACAGTGAACCACTGACTCGGGAGACAAAATAGGGGTTTTACACATTTCAGTGGGGCTGTTCTCCCATAGTTGGAGGACCAAATGATCTCGAAACGATTCAGGCTTTAAAACAGGAGTCTCATCACAAGTTTCTGGAGGATATAACAAAGCATCCAGTGCTTTCTTTCTCTCATAAGTCCTAGCTGGCTTAAGAATGGGCTTAGGCTGAGTAGTAGCTCTAGTAGGATGGTGACTTTTCCTCTGTCGTCGGGACTTGATACAATCTCGAGACAGAAGGTAGGACGCCACTACTGCAGCCACCCCATAGGAGTCGCCATCACTACTAGAACTAGAACTTTCAGAGACTTCAGAAGTTACAGGACTGTCATCCATGAGTTCTGGACTATTCAGAGTCTCTGTAACAGGATCAGGACCCTTCGGATACCAGAGAAAGTGCCTCCTAAGATAAACTGGAGGTTCAAACCAGGCCTTTAACTGGATATGGTGAGCTTTTACCAGTTCACCATCAGGCAGTCTCTGCAGCTCATAGGTGACCTTATTCTCGTATACCTTAGTAACACGGAATACCCCCTCAAACCTAGGAATGAGCTTGTTCGTCAGAAGGTGTCCCAACAGGTGCACCTTCTTAATCACCAGAGAACCCTCTTTAAACGGTTTGTACTGAGGATGTCCTTCAGCCCATGGGTCTCTCGTTTCTGCTGATAGCAACGGGATACTATCAACATCGTGAGCACCCTTCAGTATGTTCTCAGGTGGAGTACAGCCAATCTCAGCGTGGTGGGAATGGTTGTAGCTGAGAACTGGTCCCATTTCCGAGATTCCCCAGAAATCACCCTCAGTAACTCACCAATGGTACGATTCACTCGCTCCACTGCACCGTTACTAGAGGGTTTATACAGAGTTGTTTTCACATGTACAACATTATACCGCTCCAACAACTCAGTAAATTCCTGGGAAATAAACTCAGGGCCGTTATCAGTCAATATCCGGACTGGAACACGAGGAATAACAGGAAAAACTCGGTCTTCAAGCGCCTGGCATATCGTACTGCTCTTCTTATTCCTTATGGGTACTGCCGTCACCCACTTGGAATAATGGTCGACTACCATCAGACACCCAATAAAACCAGTACTGGTTGTTGGGAGACTCACAAGATCCATAGCAACCAATTCAAAGGGAGAAGAGGTCACTATTTTCAAGGTCGGAGGGGCAACCACCTCCCTTGAGACCTTACAAGTCTGACATTCCCAACACGTCCGGCACATATCTCTGATTACGTTAATCAAAGATCTGTGCCAGACGAGTCGACGGAGAATTGCAATCATTTTTCCGATCCCCCAGTGAGCATTCTGGAGGTGTGTCTCGGCAACTAGGTCATTCAGGACATTGAAGGTGACTACTGGGACTACTGGGCCGTCTGGGTTCCGCTTCACTAGCAAACCCTGGTGAACTTCCAGGTTTGACCAACATCTCCTATAGGGTAGACAGGAGCGTGGAACTCGAGATGCAGGAACCCCAGAGTAGATCATCTTAATGACAGATTGAATCTGTCGATGATCTCCTTGGATCTTGGACACCTGACTGAAGGACAGAAGAGCATTTCCAGAGAACACTCCCTGCTCAGATTCAGGATCAGTTACCTTCATAACAGTGGTCTCGGTATGCAGGGAGGAGACTGAGAGTACCTTGGGAGACAACTGAAGAACAGTAGTGTGCTCATACACCAACTGTTCTCGGGGTGAATCCAGTGTCAGGTAGGCTGCGTCCAGTATATTCGTACCAAGAACATAACAAAAGTTAATGTCTTTGGCAGCTACCACTGCATAGTTAAACAGCAGTAGCCTCCACCCAGAAGGACACTTCACCTCTAACTGGACGTAGCCTAGAATGCTGGTGCAGAAACCAGTCAACCCCTCTAGCTGTTCTCCTGACAGTACCTGGTACTCTGCCAAGTTGGCTCAGTACAGACTCACTTACTAGACAAACCTGTGCTCCTGTATCAACAAGAGCACAAAATAAGGTCTCCTGCATCCTTACTATACCTACTGCCGAGTGTTGAGACACATGGGTACAACTGGACTGACGAGGTGCCTTTTCTGTCACGTACTGGATTACAGGACAATCCTCCGGCGCTTCCTGATCATCAGTGATCAAGCCCTCAGCGTCAGGAACACGAGATTTTACCTCCGCCTTATGGCCCAGAATCACGTCAGTTGGAGGGACGTAATTGCGGAGCTCAATCAGAGGATTAAAATGCACTCCAGACAGACACTGAAGATGCACACACTGAGGCTCAGTCACGGATGGATCACGATAGACTACGGGACAAGTGGGACCCCAATGGACCCAGATTTCCAGGTTCAATAACTTTGATGCTGCCAATAGCAACTCCAGAGCTGGGACTGTACCTGGAAATCTCATTGCCTAGATCCTGTTCCTGCTGGTCTTGTCCAGTTTGAAGCCTAGTCGACCGACGTCTTTCAGAAACTGCTGAACTAAGGCATCCCGGAGCTTGGCTCCCTTCAGCGGAGAGTCGGGTGCGACACCTGACCCTTCTGTCCAGCAGTTCACGACTAGCTCCAAGGATTCGATAAGAGAATCTGGACCACCACGAACCTCCTTATACAAGGCCAGTCCAGTAGGCAACTTTGGAGGGCTGGGTTCAGTAGCTAACAGACAGTCAGTTAATGCGGGCCAGCGGGATAACCAGTCAGCGGCGGCATTCTGATCTCCTGGACAGTAATTAACAATAAAGTTAAATTCGGACAGGTCCTCCAGTGTCCGTGCTAGACGACTGTCCACCATCTTCATGTCATGAAGGTACATCAGGGGACGGTGATCAGAATGGATCACGAAGAACTGACCATAGAGGAAGGCCCTGAAGGTTTTCACTTCCCATCGCAGAGCAGCCAACTCACGCTCAATGGTAGAGTAACGGGTCTCGCAGTCAAGGAAAGTCATGGAGTCGTACGCTATCACCCGACGCTTCCCTGGATGCTCCAAGGACTCCTGGCACAGACAAGCACCAGCACCTTCACCCGAAGCGTCAACAAACAACTCCAAGGGTTTAGCATCAGCGTAGTCGTCAGGGTATGACAACATAATGTCCTCTTTGATCAGTTCCTTCAAGTGCACAAAGGCACTGTCCATTTCTGCAGTCCACTTCAGTTTCCTAGTTCCTTGAGATTTTCGTCCTCCAGTCTTCGCAGATAATGGTTTGGCTATCTGTGAGCACATGGGGATAAACTTCCTTTGGAAGTTGACCATTCCCAGGAATCCCCGTAGCTCACGCACAGTGGTTGGCTTAGGGAAGTCTTCCACTTTCTGGATGTATTCTGGTAGCTTACGCATACCAGAACATCCAACCAGATGACCAAGATACTGGACCTCGGCTTGAACCTAAGAACACTTCCCGAGTTTTATCTTGAGTCCGTGCTTCTGGAGAGTAGCCAAAACTCGTTCTACCAGTCTCAGGTGTTCCTCGAAAGAAGACCCAAGTATCAATATGTCGTCAATGTAGACAACCACCTTGGCTTTCGGAAACTCTTGGAGAATACTCTGCATTTCTCTCTGGAACACTGCAGGTGCATTTTTCAGTCCAACTGCCAGTGTCCAAAGGCGGTAGAGAAAGCCGTGTATTCATTACTGTCCTCTGCCAACGGTAACTGGTAGTATCCAAGAACCAGGTCAAGGGTTGTAAAGTATTTGACTCCTTGAAGTCCAAATACAGTGTCGGCCATATTAGGCATCGGGAACTTATCATCAGAGACAGTCACTTTATTCAGTCTACGGTAGTCCACACACAACTGTATACTATTGTCCTTTTTTCGGACTGGAACAATGGGTGAAGACCAAGGAGAGATGCTGGGTTCAATAATACCCAGTTCATGCAACTCCTTGCACTGTTCCTTGATGGCGTCAGCGACAGGTTTGGCAAACCGTCGAACTCTCTGATAAATGGGCGTCTCGTCATACAGGTGGATGCGAATTGGTGTGCTTGAGCACTCTCCCACATCATCATCACCAGTACTGATGACTGGAAGATGACGTCGAAGCATTTGACAAAACTGATCCTTCTGAGAAGAGTCCAGTTCGTCGGAGATAGACAGATTGTCTATCTCTTCCAATACGCTCGGTTCAGGAGTCAGGTCACACTCCTGTGCTATCAGGCAGGATATAGGAGCATCCACCATTGCTATGGTGAACACCTTCCCCAAGAGATCGCCCTTCTTGATCTTGGCAGTTTCTTCAGATGAACCCTTGACTAAAACTGAGGCTTTTTTTGTCTTTCAGTTCAAGGATGCCAGGAATTGCTATAACTTTCCTTGACAGACCAGGGGTTATGATGTCGCCATCATAATACATTTCCGGCCAACAGTTGGTTGGACAAGCAGGGCACCTAAAATACGTGTCAAGTCCCTTAGGAAAGTTAACACCAACTGGAACAAGTACTGGCTCAACACTGGCAATCCTCATTGTATCGGGACATAATACTCCCAAAGAGGCTCTTGGGGAGTACTGCCAACGCTCAGCCGATTTCGGGCTCCGTCAACTATCACCCCATTTGCTCTCAAGAACTGGTAACCAAGCACTACGTGCTCAGCCATAGTCCCTGAAGGCACTACATGGAACACACTCGGGGCAAATGTCATTTCATGCAGTATGGGGGTCAACAGTACAGTACCTAGGGTCTTAGGTCCTGTTTGCCCTAAACCCTTCAGACCAATGGTGTTGGGTACCATCTGCAGCTGGTAATCCTGTACTACTCTCAATGACAGGAGGTTGACCTCAGCTCCGGAGTCAATGAGAGCATCCAATGCTCCCGATGGAAACTCAGACATGGTCACTGGGACAACCATGAGTGGTACAGGAGCCAACTGCGCCAGGTTAACCCTACGTAGGGTTTTCAATACTGCCTCAGTTTCTGCTTTCTCCCTGGAGGAGTCAGTTGGAGAAGCTCTGGACTGTGTCGAGGACAGATTAGCACAGGCCAATCCTGAAAGAGCCATTAGAGGTGCAATGACTTCTTCAGGTTGAGGGATAACCTTGGAAATCGAGATTTCCGAGGCTGCCGCCGGAATACTAGGAGCATGCACCCTAGCACTCACACCCTCCTTCGATGTAGCCCCATCTTCTACATCGAAGGCCTGGTGTTTAAAGCCCTATAATACTCCTCAGTTCTTGACTTCCTGGGCTTTGCCTTCTTGCTCTTCTTCTTCTTCTTCCCCACAGTCCGAGAAGGAGCACTGGACTCGCTCCCACTTCGGGTCTCCCGGCTACTGGTTGATCCAGAATAGGACGACGGGGTCGGAGTAGCATTCACCGGTACTGCTCTCCACCTTGAAGGAGTCTGGACAGAGGTAGTCTCCCTCCCAGGGCTGCGGGCATAAGCTGTGTTATGGACAGGTGATCTGTTCATAACCGGCACCTGTCGTCCACACTGTGCCACATGATGGTTGGACGAGCCACAACGTAGGCAGAGGTTGAGGCGTCTGCGACACTCGTCCACAAAGTGCCCTGGTTTTCGGCACCATGCACAGTACCTCCTCTGGAACTGAAGAGATCTATCCGGGGTGCGCGATGGTGGCAGGCGCACTTCCACAGGTGCTGGTTTGGGGACCGGTCGAGGAGGAGTGCGTAAATACGCTCTGTCAGGCCCAGGGGAACGGCTGGGGGCAGCCATGGCAACCCTGTCGGCATACGAGCCGTGCCATGACTGTCCCACACGACTGATGGCCAAATCCTCTGCCTTCTGGTTTCGCTGACGGGATGCCTCGTCGAGAACACTCAACAGGTGCAAAACGTCCTGCCAAGTGGCCTGACGGCCAGCAGAGACATTAATGGTGGCCAGAGACTGTTCCAGCCACCTCGCAGCTCTGCCTGGAACAGTTCTGAGGAGCTTCTGCCTAAGCTCCCTCCGGTCCAAACTACGGCGAGGATAGGCCGACTTGTACAGGGAGGCCAACCGGACAGCGTAAATTTTCAGCAGTTCGCCCTCGCCACAGGTGGCACTGCTGAACCGGGCCTTCCTGCCCGCATCACGCCTCTCTCGGGCTTCTCGGCACCAGTCAAGGAGGCGTTCCTTCATGTCGGGGTATGAGATCTCGGGACCCCCCATGGCTGAGAACGCCTCATGAATTTCTCCCTTCAGAAATTTCCTGAGATCAACAGTCCACCGACCAGAGCTTCCTGCGGTATACTTACTGGCACAGTAGGCCTCGAAATCCCTCAGGAATCGGGTAAAACTCTGGCCAGTTTCCAGCTGGAAGATTCCAGGCTTGGGGATCCTCCTGGAGTCAAGAACCTTGATAAGATCAGACAGACTGCGTTCTGTCTGGAGGGACTGGACATGGTCGGTGGAGACAGTGTCTTCTGAGCTGACACTGAGACAGGAGCTAGAAGTGTCACTAACAGAATCTTCACTGGTAGACTCCTGTGATGAAGATGTCATTTCAGGTATGGCTGGTCTGGCTCTTTCCTTGGCCTGGCGTCTCCGCTTTGGGATAGCTCCTGTCTGGGCAAGAACTGCCTCAGCGGTAGCTGCTGGAGCCTTTTCTGGCCTACTGGCTTCAACTAGATTGTCCAGGAACTGCTCCCCTAGTCTACTGGCTGCAGGCTCTGGTGGACTAACAGAGTTAGTTGCCAGAACAGGCGAGGAAGCAAGCAGTCCACTTGGGACAGGAGACTCCCAGAAGCATGGTACAGGGGGGATTAACGGTGTGAACCCTGGAGGGGGCTGTAGACCTCCAATCAGTGGCTCTGCTCCAGTCACTGGAATTGCCAGACCATTGTAATTTGGCCAAGCAGGGGACGTAGAGGGAGCACTGGTGGTCACTGTGGTTGTGACCCCAGTGGCAACGTGGCACGTTGGTGACGGCTCAACGGTCTTCAGGGCCGCCACTTGAAGTGTCAGGGACTTGACCTGAGTTGTCAGGTCACTGACAATCCTGACAAGACTCTCTACATCTCGGCTCAGGCTCTTCTTAGCCTTTCGGCGTTTACTGGATGATGCCATCTCTAAAGGTTGGTGTTTCCCGGGTCTGGGCACCAAAAATTATGTAGTGGTTTGCGGACTGTGGCCAGAGGTAGCACCCGAACTGCCTAGTGTCCGAATGCCGACCACAACCCGACGTTCACTACACAACAAATATACAACAGTGGAATACCCAAAAACCTGAGTAACAGTTCAACAGACCGGAGTACTGGGCACCACCCCTTGATTTATACTGTGCAAGGGGACCCAGCTAGAACCTGACTTACCCGTTTGCTTCTCCTCCCTTTTGCTTGCTGATCATAAGTACAAGTATTAGAACATTAGGTGAAAAGAAATATTGTTTAATTAATTACGGGACACAGTGTTGGAGGAAAGAATTATGATAAATTATTGTACTTAGGAGATCGTAAAAAAACAGTGGCTGGGGAAAAGAAGCCGTGGTGGGAGGTTTTGAAATGAAATGCTCGATTCCTAAAAACAAGAAAAAAAATATTTATATTTATCTGTCAATTCCAATAACCAAATTTAGGGCAAAATTATCAGTCCTTTACACTCCAGCTCCACAAATAACAAACAAATTAGAAATTACCCATAAGAAAATATAGATCTGTGAAAGTACTGTGCTACCATACTTTCCCCTGAATCAGTACTGTCCCTTCAATATCCAGTTCACCACTAAGCTGCAAAGTCATTTACAATTTTTCCATATTCTGAATAGTTCAGCCGCATACGCTGCTGTGCAGGTCTCTGCGGGCCCACCATTACAATGTCTCGAAAAGTTTGTCAACAGTACATTTGAAATCTCTCAATCTTGGAAGGGGTTTTGAATAAGTCTGAATTCATACTAAACTCAAAAGTCACTCTCTTCCTAACATCGGAATTCACTTCTTGGGCCTCTAACCAGATATGCCATTTCAATAGCTCCTGTTAACTATTTAATGTTCATGACACTCTCAAATAGCAACACAGTAGCTTACTTCTAGTTACAAGGTATGGATATAGAACAGCATCACAGACTAGTACAGACTGATAACAGGAAATATCCTAAATTCGCTCTCCCTTACACTACCTACTGAGTGTAGGGGCTGCTGTCAATACCTGGAAAGGAATAATATACAAATACAAGCATTTTTTTATATGTTTCATACAATACAAATCCACTAAGCTTTCATAGATACAAACATATTTTATTCCACCGTATTTGTCACACACGAGTTTCTGCTGAAGGGCCAACACCAACAGTATTGCGATAACTGTTTAGTACCTTTAACAGTGAGGCATTTGTTGACCGAATGCCCCAATTATAATAACTTGGGAAATAGATATCTGTTTGAGACTCGAGGTGAGGATGGCAGGTTCATCCTTGCCAAGATTCTTGGACATGATGTGTCCTACTATGCGAGCGGCATTTTTAGATTTATTTCAGAATCAGGTCTTCTGAAAACTATTCAACTTCTATAATGACATTCAATTTTATGGTTTTAATTTAATATTCTTTTATTTTTTATATAAACTAAATGATATCAGCATCAATGACCTTAGATGTCAGGATGCCTGAAAACTTTAAATCAATCAATCAATCAAGACCACTTTGACTCCTGGAGAAATTCTCTCCTCCCTGTAAGGAGTCGAAGGATGCCAAGACTATTCCAAAGTCTTTGGGAAGAACAGCAAGACCCTTGCAAGACGGTCCTAAACAGTCATCTTCAAACCTTGCAGGGTTGTTAGCAAGTGACACCCATTGTACAAGGGACAATCTCGACCCACCCTGAGACAAGATCTCGTGGGTGGATGATCTCGACAACGACGACGACCATCTCCCAAGAGCTGCTAGTCCGAAGCTATAAGAGGTAGAGCAGTAGGAGCTGAAGCATGCCTTCTGGCAGGTCTAGGCCTGCATGAGGATCATCAATGTGTTATCTGATCTGGCGAAGGCCCCCCGGGAAAACAGAGACACAGTCCTGGTCCATGTCCATGGCACCCAGAAGCCTCCGAAGACCAGTGCACTCTTTCCCTGGTCTAAGGGTCTGACAAGTGCCTGTCAGAAGGTGTTCTCTCAGATTTGATAAATTGAATGTATAACACCAGTAAACTGGGAGACAAAACCACGCTAGCCGGAAGTTGCTCTCGGCAGGGCGTATTCGATTGGTGACAACAATATTGACATTCATACTATTTTCTTCTCTTTTGGAGTACTTTCAGCAGGCTGTACCTCGGAGCCCGGCCTCGCAGTTTTTGAAGGGTAGACCCCAGAACTCTTCCTCCTTCAAGAAGAGTTTTAGCCAGATCGGTGAAGAGGGCTTTTTCGACGTTGAACGACTAGATTTTGAAGTAAAAGGAACAGGGAAGGACAACCTTTTCCTTCCCCCTAACGAGATTGGTTTCTAGATCTAGCGTGTGGTACGAGACGAGGCTCTCTGCTTGGGAGTTCCTGCCTCTTCCCAAGGGGACTTCTCCAGACTCGTAGACGCCCCGCATAGAACAACCATGACTAAGGTTAAAGTTATGTGGTCCACATCGGAAAATGACCACTTGCTGAAAGGCGTCTTCAGGACAATTGAAGTCTTCAGCTTGATGGACTGGACTCTCGGAGACCTCGCAGATGTATGGACGAGAAGAATGAGACGCAAATGCACCTTATTGCCTGTCTCGATAAAGCTGTGATGGACGGGACAGTCAACTCACAGCCCCTTTCACAACAGGTATTATTAAGAAAAGAGCTATGCTGTTTCTTTCCTGTCGTTAGGAGTGACTCTTGCTCAGAGAGTAGAGCTCTTGTATACTCCCTTGACCAAACACCTCTTCCCTTCAAAGGCAGTGAAAGACTTATCGGCAGCTCTTGCGCAACAAGCAACGCAAGATCTGATTACAAGGACTGCGAGGAAAGTTCTTCCAGCAAACTTTTTAGCCAGGAAGGAGAAGGAAGCTCCTCTCACGCGTCAGCCCTTTCGAGAGGAAGCCAGAGAATGGCTGCTGAAGGGCAACCTCGTAAAACCCCAAACAGCAACCGAAACCATAAAAGTGAACTCAACAACCTCCAGACACATGTGGGAGCCAGGTTATCCCACTAATGGCAAGAGTGGAGCCAAATGGGAGCGGACGATTGGACAGTCGAAGTACTGAAGGAAGGATACAAATCCCCTTCCTAAGGAAGCCCCCTCTTTCGCCAGAGTCGTTAGAGTTGACAGCTACGTACTCGGGGAGTAAAGCAGCAGCTCTTCAAGAGCAGGTAAACCAGATGCAGTCAAAAGCAGCAATAGAAATGGTAGAGGACCCCATGTCAGAGGGATTTTACAACAGACTATTTCTGGTACCCAAGAACTCGGGGGATTGGAGACCCGTTCTGGACGTATGTCCACTGAACAAGTACGTGAACAAAGTCAAGTTTGCTATGGAGACATCTGCGTCAGTCCTAGCCGGCACCAGACAAGGAGACTGGATGGTTTCGATAGACCTGCAGGACGCGTATTTTCACATCCCAATTCTGCCGAACTACAGGAAATATCTGAGGTTTGTACCTCACGCAACAACTTTTCAGTTCAGAGCACTTTGTTTTGGACTAAGCACGGCTCCTTACGTTTTTACACAAATGGTATTGAACGTGGCTCTCTAGTTACATCTGGAAGGGGTACGAATATCGATGTACCTGGACGACTGGCTAATCTGAGCCAGGTTGCAAGAAAAGTGTCAGGAGGATCTACAAGTGACTACTTCTACATTCACTTCAGTTCCATCTGTCAAGATATTGGACAAGAGACCAAGACCTAGAGACGTGGATTCCGATCCCTCTTGGAATCAGGAATCAGTTGAGTTGGTGGGACGACCCGGTCTATGGGAAGACCATCAGAAGAAATGGCACAAAAACGTGAAGGAACTGGTGGCCATTCATCTAGTGCTAATACACTTCCAGCAGGAGGTCCAAAACATGTTAGTACAGGTCAACGCAGACAACACCACAGCGTTGGCCTACATCAGGAAACAGGGAGGCACTCGTTCGGATTCCCTTTACGAGGCAACAAAGATCTCCTGCTGTGGGCAAAAGCGAACAATATAACTCTGATAACCCACTTCATAGAGGGAGAGAAGAATGTCAGAGCGGATTTTCTCAGCAGAGGAAGACAGGTTCTCGCGACAGAATGGACCCTACATCACGAGGTGTGCAGCAGGCTTTGGAATCTGTGGGGAGAACCGTCAATAGACCTCTTTGCGACACAGAGAACAAAGACGTTACCTGTTTACTGCTCTCGAGTCCCAGACCAGGAAGCATTGGCAGTGGACGCCTTCCTCATGGAGTGGGAAGGACTAGACACGTACACCTTTTCCCCCATTCAGGATCCTAGACAGAGTCATGAAGAAGTTCAGGGAGTCTAACAACGCCCGCATGACCCAGATAGCGCCGTTTTGGCCCATGACACCCTGGATCACAGAATTGATGGAGTGGCTAGTAGACATCCCCAGATCGTTACCTTGTCGGAACGATCTACTCAGACAGCCACATATAGAGAGATACCATCAAAATTTCCTCGCTCTCAATCTACTGTCTTTCGACTATCGAAAAAACTGGCAAGAGCGAAGGGCTTTTCGAGGGAAGCTGTAAGAGCAATCGCGAGAGCGAGGAGGACGTCCACATTAAGGTGTACCAGTCAAAGTGGGACATGTTCAGGGAATGGTGCAGAGTTAACAACATTTCCTTTTCCAGTACCTCTCTAACTCAACTGGCAGATTTTCTGTTACACTTAAGAGCCCAAGAGAAACTAGCAGTATCAACCATCAAGGGATACCGCAGCATGCTAGCTTCCGTCTTCCGTCACAGAGATATTGACGTGTCGGGAAACAAGGATCTCTCGGACCTCATAAGGTCCTTTGAGACAGTTATGAGGAAGGACAACCCAACCCCCTCTTGGAATTTGGATGTAGTCCTGATGTTTTTAACCTCGAGCAGGTTTGAACCTTTCGACAAGGCTTCGTGGAAGGATCTCACTAAGAAGACCCTATTCCTGGTTGCGTTGGCAACAGCCAAGAGGATAGGAGAATTGTAAGCCTTTAGCAAAATGTAGGCTTCAATGGAGAGAATGCAGTCTGCTCGCTGCAACTAGGTTTTTTTGCCAAGGACGAGAATCCTTCTCAGCCATGGCCCAGATTCTTTACCATACCAGGGTTAACTCATTTAGTAGGACAGAAAAAGGAGAGAGGCCTTTGTCCAGTGAGGGCCCTAAAATTTTATTTGCAGAGGACCAAAAACATGAGAGGACAGGCAGACCACCTCTGGTGCTCGGTGAAGAAACCTTCGCTACCCTTGTCAAAGAATGCACTGGTGTTCCTTATCAAGGATTTAATATGGGAAGTTCACCAGAACTGTGACGAGAAAAGTTTCCCAATCCTCAAAGTCAAAGCACACGAAGTAAGAGCTGTGGCAACTTCGATGGCTTATAGACACAAGTCTATGAAATCGATTTTGGAAGCGACATTCTGGCGAAGCAAATCAATCTTCGCAGATTCTTACCTAAAGAGGTACAGACCCAATATGAGGACTATTGTTCCCTGGGTCCGTACATTGTCTCCGACGCCGTAGTTGGAGAAGGTACTACTGCCTCTAACTTATAACCTTGTTTATACCTTTGCTTTTGCTTGAACTTGATCTCACAGGTTGTCTGTCAAGGTTGTTGCAACCTTCCATGGCCTGGGGTGCAAGTCTAAGTTGGGTTTTATGGAGTGTGTTAGTGGGTCAGGTAGTCAGCTTATTGTCCATGGCTATGGCAGGATAGCAAGGGTGGTGGTTTAGTTATGTTAAGGTCGAGGACCATGTGACAGCCCCACAGAGACTTTCTACAGCCCCCTGGGTGGATCGCTGGGTCTCTCAGGGAATGCAGGTGAATGAGGCAGGAAAACTATGAAGCCAGCTTCCTTATCAGGTAGGAACCAGATTATTGGTACAGCTAATTTGTAGCGATTAATAATTATACGAATTCCCAACGTGGTTGCGGTTCTCTAACCCACCACCAATGGTGTCAATCAGCTATATATATATATGTAACTACCAGGGAAGTTAGATATTTGAAAATTGTATTTTCATTTTAAAATAAGTTTTTAAATATACTTACCTGGTAGT
Source organism: Palaemon carinicauda (assembly GCF_036898095.1). Lineage (NCBI taxonomy): Eukaryota > Metazoa > Arthropoda > Malacostraca > Decapoda > Palaemonidae > Palaemon > Palaemon carinicauda. The sequence continues at coordinate 69,529,275 of NC_090728.1, read as the reverse complement.
TACATATATGAAAGGTCCCTCCCTCCTCCCCTCAGAGAACAGGCGCATGGAATTTCTGAGGACAAATGGGAATGGTTTTAAGTACCTGTGTAGAGGGAGCACAGGTATGATCACCTGACTATCTATCGGCGATTGCCGCGAATTTTGAATTAATGCCGTGCGCGCGACGAATCGGCGGTATAAAGCTATATATATGTAACTACCAGGTAAGTATATTTAAAAACTTATTTTAAAATGAAAATACCATGTTTATCTGTACCTCTCTGCAGGCAGTGGTTGTACAGATTGATATAGGGAGAAAATACACAATCTGTTCTCTTTACTTCCCTCCAAATGATAACATCTCATATGATAATATAGTAGAGGTGATTAAACAACTCCCACAACCTTTTCTTTTACTAGATCTCAATAGTAGACATCCTTTATGGGGTGATGTTTTGGCAAACGCAAAGGGTAATATTAAATCATCAATTTTGGAGAATGAAGATGTAGGACTCCTTAATACAGGAGAGCCTACACACTTTCATATTCAGACAGGTACCTTGTCCTGCATTGACCTATCAGTTGCAAGCTCTAACTGTTCTCGATTTTAATTCGCGAACATTAGATGATTGGCATATTAGTGATCATGCACCAATTATTATAAACACCAACAATGGTCCACCTTTACAGAGATCGCCACGATGGAATCTTGATAAAGCGGACTGGGATAGATTTCGGGAGCTGAGTGAAATTGAAGGAAATGCAGAATAGTTTGAAAGTGTTGATGATGCCATAGACTTACTTAATGGAACTCTTCAGACAGCAGGAGTCGATTCCATTCCCAAAACAACAGGGATATTCAGACGACAACCAGTCCCCTGGTGGTCATCAGAACTAACTGCCCTGCGCAGAGCCACAAGAAAGTCTTCAACTCGAATGCACATGCACCGTACTGAGGAGAATTTAGTCATATACAAGAAATGTAGAGCATAGTTCTGTCGTACCATGGAAGAAGCTAGGCGCCAGTCTTGGATGTCATTTGTTTCCTCCATTAACATTAGAACACCAACATCATCTGTGTGGAGGAAAGTCAAAAAGATAACAGGCAAATTCACCCCAAACCCACCACCAGTGTTAAGGGTAAATGGCCAGTATATGACAGGACCAACCAAAGTTAGCATTGTCCTGGCTGACCATTTTTCAAATGTATCTTGGAAGTTTGAAGCAGCTCCTGGTCACCAGTATAGGAGCATTGAAGAAAAGAAAGTTTTAAATTTCGCAACAAGAAAGCAAGAGTCATACAGGTCTCCTTTTAATGAAAGAGAATTTGATTCTGCACTTGCTACGTGTAACAATACAGCCCCTGGACCCGATGGAATTCCATATGCAATGATTCAACACGTACCTTTTATTACAAAGTTAAATATTGTAAGCATTATTAATAGAATATGGCATGATCATAGTTATCCAAGTGTTTGGGAACTAGCCATTATTTTAGCCTTTTTTAAAACCTGGTAAGGACAAGTTTTTAGCAGCAAATTATAGGCCAATTGCATTGACATCTTTTTTATGCAAAATCATGGAGAAGATGGTCAATGTAAGACTTATGTGGTACCTTAAAAAGGAGGGTATTTTATCAACTATTCAATGTGGATTCAGAAAAATGCACTCGACTGATGTGCTGATACGACTTTTGTCCTCCATTTACGAAGCCTTTGCTTCCAAACAGCACCATGTGACAGTCTTTTTTTGATCTTGAAAAGGCATATGATACCACATGGAAATATGGTATACTTCAAAGAATCCATGAGTTTGAATTAGGAGGAGAGCTACCACTACCAGTCATTTCTTTCACATAGAGTTTTTCAAGTGAGAGTGGGGGAAACTCTCATAGAGTAAATGCCAGGAAGGAGGAGTTCCTCAGGGTAGTGTGCTGAGTGTAAGCCTTTTTGCACTAGCAGTTAACCTGTTAAGCGTCCCCCCTGGATCAGGTTGCCACTAACGTACCGTCACGCTTTTTTTGCCGAGCGGTCATTTCACTAATGATAATTTTTCAAAGTTAATATCATTTCTTTATGCTTATAATTCGTATTTATAGTTAAAAGTAGGGATATTAATTAAATGGTAGAGTAAAAAAAAAATTAATACTACTATTATTTCATTTCAAATGGGTTCTTTTTATCTTCAATCGTAAATCTTACGCCTGGATAAGCAACAAAAGCAAAGGGATAAGTCTCTCTCTCTCTCTCTCTCTCTCTCTCTCTCTCTCTCTCTCTCTCTCTCTCTCTCTCTCTCTCTCTCTCTGCGGAAAACATCAGCAAAATAATAGAAGAAATTCCAAAGAAAATCCAAGTGTTAAAGAGACTTATAAAGAAAGTCTACATCAATCAATACATTCCATCAAAGAACAATAAGAAGTCCAATATGGTGAATATGCTGATTGATGCAATGGGAAAAAGAATGCCAAAATGGTGTAATACATGTAAGATATGGTATTCCATTAATAATCCTCAACAATTGATTAGAAAATGTGATGCCTGTCATGTCCCAACACATCCCACATGTGCTGAAATACAGCAAAAAATAAAAAATAAAGACACAAAGGTATTCTGCTCAACATGCTTAGTCTGGATAGAAAATATAATTAAGTCGAGACTAAATCTGCAAATAGTTGAAGATAAAGAAGAGGAAGAAGAAGAAATAGAAGAAGAAGAAGAAGAAAAAGAAGAAGAAGAGAACAATGAACAGGATATGTGTAAGGATGCAGAAGAAATCATTGATATAACCTATGATGCCATCCAACAACATACTTATGAAGAAATAAATTACCAGATGGAAACAAATAATAGACCCAAGAGACTCTACCCGGACCTACATAATTTTAGGGAAGAGCAAGAACAAGAAAAAATAGAAAAGAAGGATATAGTCTGCAATATGCTGAAAAGAGGAAATTGCAGATTTGGCGAAAGATGCTACTACAAGCATCCAAAGATATGCCATAATTATGAAATATATGGTAAATGTGCGTATTTAGACGGATATGGAGACGAATGCAGAGATCTCCATCCAAAAATATGCAAAAACCTAAAAGAAGAAAAAGGATGCATTTACAACAAAAAATGTCGATATATGCATCCTGCAACCATGAATGAAAGTAAGAAAACTCAGCAAACTGAAAAGAAAAATGAAAGCAAAAAAGAAACAAAAAAAGAAACAAAAAAGCAGGCCGTGTATATACCGCGCTTTGAACCAAGAGCCCCAAGATATGAGGCCTTTCAACCCAAACCTGCACATTTAGAGCCCAACTACAAAGAATGCATCTATAATGCCAGGGGTTGGTGCAGATATGGGGACAGTTGCAGGTATACACACACAAATAAATATGAAGGCGAAAGAGCAAATATAATAGAAAAGTTGGATTTTTTAATGGCAGAATTCCGGGAAATGAAGAAAAGAACATCATATCAGAACAGGAAGGAAGCATGGGAGAATCCATATTATTACCAATATTAAATAATGGGGATGAAACACAAACCATAATAGTAATGAATGCACAGGGTTTAGTCACGAGTAACTCTAAAAGGAAAATAGAGTTCTTAGAAGAACTAACCCAAATTGAAAAAATAGATATATTAAATATAAGTGAAACATGGTATTCCCAAGAGACTGGCAGTGATGACCAGATAAAGGGTTTCCAAACTTATAGATCAAGAAAAAATAGGAATCAAGGGGGAACCGCAATATATGGAAGAGACATAAATCAAGGAAAAGTATGTGAAAAATACAGCAACACAGAATGTGAATTGATTGCGGTAGAATTTGAATTTGAAAAACTAATGAATACTGTATTGTAGTTTACAGACCCCCAAACACTAAGGAGTTTGACATAATAATAGAAAAAATAGATGATATATGTAGAAACCATAAAGACTGGAATATACTCCTATCCGGAGATTTTAACTTTCCTTTCGTGGATTGGAAAGAACGGATAGAAGAAAGTGGTTGTATGTATACATATAAAAAAGATAGTAATAGTAGCGCAGAAGATAAGAGGCAATTTGAAAAGCTTCAAGATATGCTATTAGAACATAATATGCAACAAATAAACCACATTCCAACAAGAAAGGAAAATGTCCTAGATCTAGTATTTGTGAATGAGGTGAATTATGTTAAAGAAATAATAGTGTATAACACGGGAATTTCAGACCACAATGTCATAGAATTGATAGTTCATTCCAAAGCAAGTGATCACAGAATTAATAAAAGCACAAAACTTTGGGAAGGATATGGAAAATATAACTTTTACAGTAAGAATATAAAATGGTCAGAAATAAATGAACTGAATAAAGAATGGAAAAATGTATTTATAAGTGATAATATACAGGTAAATACGGATATACTGTACAAAATACTGGAGAAAATTGTTGAAAAATATGTACCGAAAAAAAAACAATAAACAAAAGACGTGCATACCAAGAGACAGAAGGATCTTATTTCAGAAAATTAAAAAGTGGAAGAAAAATCTTGCAAAAGAAAAAAATGTGTGGAAAATGAGGGAAATAAAATGTAAGATAGAAAATGCAGAACAAAAGATTATACAGTCGAAAGAAAATGAAAAAAGGGACTTAGAAGAAAGGACACTTCAAAATATAAAAAGAAACCCCAAAGTACTTTACTCCTATGCAAAAAAGATGAATAAAAGGAGAATAGAAATAGGCCCTCTAAGAATTGAAGGACGGCTAACGAATGAAAAAAAGGAAATATGCAACATATTAGCAGAAAAATATAAGAGTGAGTTCACGCCAAGAATTGCGAATGAGAATAATGAAATAGAAATGAGAGAAGAAAATGTTGAATATCTAACGGATATAGATATTAATGAAGCAGATATTGTCACGGCTATAAACGAAATTAAAAATGGATCGGCAGCCGGACCAGATGGAGTTCCAGCGATTTTGTTAAAAAAACTGCAAACACTATCGCGAAGCCACTTGCAATACTGCTAAGACAGAGTATAGATATGAGCGAGATATATGTTAAACATAAATTAGCTTATATAACCCCTATCTTCAAAAGTGGATCAAGACTAGAGGCAAGCAATTATAGACCTGTTAGTCTAACATCACATATTATGAAAGTGTATGAGAGGGTAATAAAAAAGAAAATAATGAACCATTTGGTGAAAAATAATTTGTTTAATATGGGTCAACACGGTTTCGTACCTGGAAAAAGTACACAGACCCAACTGATAGCTCACTATGAAAACATATACAATAATATGATAAATGAAAAAGACACAGATGTGATCTATCTAGATTTTGCAAAAGCCTTTGACAAGGTAGACCATAACATATTGGAGAAAAAAATGAGAAAGCATAATATTGTGGGAAAGATAGGAAAATGGTTAAAAGAATTCCTGCAAAACAGAAAACAGATAGTGGTTGCAAATGACGAGAAATCAGATGAAGCCCAGGTAATATCTGGTGTGCCCCAAGGTACGGTATTAGCTGCACTGCTATTTGTTATTATGATCTCAGACATAGACTGTGATGTTGAAAACTCCGTAGTGAGAAGTTTCGCCGATGACACAAGAATAAGTAGAGAAATTACTTGTGATGAAGATAGGAACTCACTACAAAGAGATCTAAACAAAATATATGAATGGGCGGAGATAAATAGGATGGTATTTAACTCCGATAAATTCGAATCAATAAATTATGGAAACAGAGAAGGAATGGTGTATGCATACAAGGGACCTAATAATGAGACAATCACAAACAAGGAAGCAATTAAAGACCTTGGTGTAATTTTAAATAGGAATATGTTATGCAACGACCAAATAGCAACACCGTTGGCTAAATGTAAAGCAAAAATGGGAATGTTATTCAGACACTTTAAAACAAGAAAAGCTGAACACATGATTATACTTTACAAAACTTATGTGCGTAGTACACTCGAGTACTGCAATGTGATATGGTACCCACACTACCAAAAGGATATTGCGCAAATAGAGAGTGTACAAAGGTCCTATACTGCTAGAATAGAAGAAGTTAAGGACCTTGATTACTGGGAAAGACTGCAATTTTTAAAACTATACAGTCTAGAAAGGAGAAGAGAACGCTACATGATAATACAAGCATGGAAGCAAATAGAAGGAATTGCTGAAAACATCATGAAGCTTAAAGTATCAGAAAGAGCAAGCCGAGGTAGATTAATAGTACCAAAAAGCATTCCAGGTAAACTGAGAAAGGCGCACAGGACATTAATCCACTACGCACCAGCATCGATAATGCAGCGACTATTTAATGTGCTGCCAGCTCATCTAAGAAACATATCAGGAGTGAGCGTAGATGCGTTTAAAAATCAGCTCGATAAATACCTAAGATGCATCCCAGACCATCCAAGACTGGAAGATGCAAAATACACCGGAAGATGTATTAGCAACTCTCTGGTGGATATACAAGGTGCCTCACACTGAGGGACCTGGGGGAACCCAAACAAAAAATAAGGCTCTCTCTCTCTCTCTCTCTCTCTCTCTCTCTCTCTCTCTCTGCGCGTTTCCTTTCCTATATAGTTTTGTGAAATCTTGTTGTCCAGTCATTTGGTAATGAGAAGTCATTTTCACTTTCGGCATCGAAAGAAAACTTTGTTTCTTCAATATACTCATCACTGGAGGATTCAGAACTAGTGCTCTCATTATCAAACAGGTTATCATTATCAAATTCCTCAACAAGAATATCATTTATTTCATCTAAAGAAATAACCTTCCTCTTTAGACCGTTCATTACAAAAGGAACAACAAACAACCACTTCCGCATGAACGCCCGAAGCGCACTGATAGGAAACCAGTTTTCTAACATCAAACTACCTTCAGAAAAATAGTTGCCAGACATCATATAAGTTTCTATTTACAGCCCCCATATGCTGAGTGTTGCTAAGTGGTGATCCTATACTTACTATACGAGTAAATGTAATATCACGAGACTGACGGCTTCAAAAAGGCAATTAAAGTCATGAACAGAGCATGCAGTTGAAGGCGGTACCGAGTAGATCGTGGTGAATGGTTTTTCACGTGTGTGACGCTTAACAGGTTAATGAGATATCCTCAGTCATTCCTCGGGATGCTCTTGCAACATTATTTCTGGATGATCTCCATATCATTTGTTGGAACTAGAATGGCAATGGTTGAGAGAAAAATACAACTCTCTATTGACAAAATCATCCAGTGGGCCGATATGAATGGATTTAAGTTTTGGTTAAATAAAACTAAAATTGTCCATTTCTGTCGTATCCTGGGAGTACATCCAGACCCGGATATATACATCAAAGGTCAACGGATCCCATGTGCAAGTGAAGCTAAATTTTTAGGGTTGATATTTGATTGTAGGGTTACATGGGTTTGTTACTTGAAGCATTAAAAGCAAAATGTCTTGAGGCTCTGAATCTTAAAAGTATTGCCCCATACATCATGGGGGTCAAACTGCAATACTATTTTGAAATTATACAAGGCCTTGATTTTATCCAAGGTTAGTTATGGATGCGAAATATACTCATCAACCACCCCAAGCCAGTTAAAAATATTAGATCCTATACACCATGCAGGTATTAGATTGTCCACAGGAGCATTTAGAACCTCACCTATCACAAGTCTCCTTGTTGATGCTGGGGAGTTGCCTCTAGACCTCTACCGAATGTCCTCTATTATTCGGTATTGGTTTAGATTGCAAAGACCCTAATTCTTTAGCATATCAGACCTGCAAGCCTTGTAAGGTACTCAACATACCTTAAGTTGCACCAAAAATCTCCTCAACCTTATGGGTTTCGGGTGAAACAATCTGGATATAATTAGAATTAAGGTGCTTCCGTTCAAGGTATCTCATCAACGCCTCCACGGAAATTACCTACCGTATCTTTTTATAAATACTTTCTTGGAGTTAAGAAGAATATGACCGACTTAGAATCCAGGTCTCTTTTCATGGAACAAGTTGCAGAACGTAGGGGTTCGACTTTTATATATACTGATGGCTCCAAATCTGATGCTGGCGTTGGATTGGAGTACATAGTAATGATTTCAATTGTAGAGGTGCACTTCCTCTCTCTAACAACTTCCATATTTACTGCCGTACTGTATGGCATACTAACTGCTATTGAGAAAATAGCTTTGGAAAAGTAGGGTAATTTTACAATTTTTAGTGATGCAAGGAGTGTTCTTCAAGCTTTAGAAGTTTTTAATTCTAGTAACTCTAGTTTTAAAGATTTTAGAATGGCTTTTTATTATTGGACAGAGAGGTATAACAGTTCGATTTTGTTGGGTTCCAGCACATGTAGGTGTGTATGGGAATGAGAAGGCAGATTTACTGGGGAAGAATGTGGCTTACGAGTTGCTACCAAGGAGGTATCCCATTCCCTGTCATAATTTCCTTCCTTACATCAAGAAATTGGTTTGTAATAAATGGCAACAGCACTGGGATAGTTTAGATGGCAATAAAATGAGGGAAGTAACAAATGTCATATCACCTTGGAGGTATAACATGATACCCCGAAAATGGGAGAAGACTCTTTGTCGTCTCTGTATTGGTCACACTTGGTTGACACACGAGTTTCTGCTGAAGGGCCAACACCAACCGTATTGCGAGGACTGTTTAGTACCTTTAACAGTGAGGCATTTGTTGACCGAATGCCCTAATTATAATAACTTAAGAAATTGATATCTGTTTGAGGCTCGAGGTGAGGATGGCAGGTTCATCCTGGCCAAGATTCTTGGACATGATGTGTCCTACTATGTGAGCGGCATTTTTACATGTATTTCTGAAGCAGGTCTTCTGAAAACTATTTAGCTATTATAATGACATCTTAACTTTTATGGTTTTAATTGAATTCTCTTTTATTTTTCATATGTAATAAATGCTATCGGTGTCAATGGTCGTAGATGTCAGGATGCCAGAAAAATTTCAATCAATCAATCAATCAGATAATTGATTCGCTGTGATTCTTTCTAATATTTTCGATAATACCGCAAGTAAAGAAATTGGCCTGTAATATGAAATTTCAACTCTATCACCACTTTTCAAAAAAATGGAACATGAGAATTTTCCAAAAATTCAGGGTAGGTATTTGTCATAGTTGATGTATCATCAATTACAGTTATATGAAATACAATTAAATACAGCGTATTTCTTATAAAGCGAAGTGGGATGCCATCGGCCCCATAAGCACTGTAGTCTTGGAGACTTTTGTCTGTGAAAATGAGTGTTACAGTCAACTGGAGATGATTTAAAAGAATTCATGTAATTATCATTAAAAATATTTTAATCACTAATTTTTTTATTATAGTTGTTACCAGTTATTTCCTCTTTAGTTCTTTCATACATTTCCTTCCAACATTTGCAAAGAACTCATTGAATCTCTCTGCTTTATTAGCTAAATCTTTGCTATGTAATTGACTTGCTCTTACAATCATTGAAAAGCATTGTATTAACTATTTTCCAAGAAGTAGAAGGATTTTTAATATTACTTTTTAATTTTTCCTTATAATAATGTTTCCTAGTCTTGGCCATTTCAGTGTTTACATTCTTCTTTTCATCTTTATCAACATTTCTTAAAACTGAATTATTCCGATACTGTATATCTTAACATCATTTTGCTGTTTGTCCCTCTTTTATATTTTCCTTCAAGGTATCTCTTATCCAAGGTGCTGCGGGGCGAATAATTTCTTTTGTTATTACGGGAGCACAGTTGTCAATACATTTGCTTAGAACGTTACTTAGGATAGTTACTTGAATGTTTGTCTGGTCAGTGTTGAGGATATCATTCAGAATCTGTGCTTTGTTTATAACTAAATTACAAATTTTCTCTTGTGAGTAATTCTTGAGGCATCGGAAAGTTTTAGAAATCGGGAAACCTTTGGGCTTACGTAAATTTAGAGAAACTACAATGGGATCTTGGTCTCCGATTGGGCTTGGGACAATGTTTGATTGAACTATCATTTCTTTATTATTGGCAATAAATAAATTGATCAAAGAAGCTGAGTTACAAGTTATCCTAGTGGGATTTGTAATGAGCTGATTATTATTATTATTATTATTATTATTATTATTATTATTATTATTATTATTATTAGCCAAGCTACAACCCTAGTTGGAAAAGCAAGGGCTCCAATAGGGAAAAATAGCCCAGTGAGGAAAGGAAATAAGGAAATAAATAAATGATAAGAATAAATTAACAATATATCATTCTGAAAACAGTAACAGCGTCAAAACAGATATGTCCTATATAAACTATTAACAACGTCAAAAACAGATATGTTTATATAAATTATAAGAAGACTCATGTCAGCCTGGTCAACATAAAAACATTTGCACCAACTTTGAACTTTTGAAGTTCTACTGATTTAACTACCCGATTAGGAAGATCATTCCACAACTTGATAACAGCTGGAATAAAACTTCTAGAATACTGTGTAGTATTGAGCCTCATGATGGAGAAGGCCTGGCTATTAGAATTAACTGCCTGCCTAGTATTACCAACAGGATAGAATTGTCCAGGGAGATCTGAATGTGAAGGATGGTCAGAGTTATGAAAAATCTTATGCAACATGCATAATGAACTAAGTGAACGACCGTGCCAAAGATTAATATCTAGATCAGGAATAAGAAATTTAATAGATCGAAAGTTTCTGTCCAACAAATTAAGATGAGAATTAGCAGCTGAACACCAGACAGGAGAACAATACTCAAAACAAGGTAGAATGAAAAAATTAAAATACTTCTTCAGAATAGATTGATCACCGAAAATCTTGTAAGACTCTCAATAAGCCAATTTTTTGTGCAATTGAAGAAGACACAGACCTAATGTGTTTCTCAAAAGTAAATTTGCTTTTGAGAATCACACCTAAAATTTTAAGTCATACAAATTTAAAGAAACATTATCAATACTGAGATCCAGATGTTGAGGAGCCACTGTCCTTGACCTACTTACAATCATACTTTGAGTTTTGTTAGGATTCAACTTCATACCCCATAATTTGCACCATGCACTAATTTTAGCTAAATCTCTATTGAGGGATTACACAACCCCAGATCTACATTCAGGGGATGGAATTGATGCAAAGAGAGTAGCATCATCTGCATATGCAACAAGCTTGTTTTCTAGGACAAACCACATGTCATGTGTATATAATATGAAAAGTAATGGGCCAAGAACACTACCCTGTGGAACACTGGATATCACATTCCTATACTCACTATGGTGCCCATCAGCAACAACTCTTTGAGATCTTTTACTTAAAAAATCAATAATAATGCTAAGAAACGACCCACCCACTCCCAAATGTTTGAGTTTGAAAACAAGGGCCTCATGATTAACATTGTCAAAGGCAGCACTAAAATCAAGGCTAATCATACGAACCTCCTGACCACAATCAAGGTATTTCTGTACAGCATTGGAGATTGTAAGAAGGGCATCACATACTCCAGGCCTTTACAAAAACCAAATTGCAAACTAGGGAGTAGATGATTACCTTCAGCAAACCTATTAAGACGTTTTTCCAGAAAACTTTCAAAAACTTTAGATAATATGGGAGTAATGGAAATTGGGCAGTAATCAGTGGGACTTGAACTACCACAAACACATTTACATAGCAGAGTAACATTACCAATTCTCCAACAAGTGCTAAAAGCTCCTCCTCTTGCTAACTTGCGCAAAATAACAGATAACTTTGGATCTAAGAAATCTGCTGTCTTTATAAAAAACAAAAGAAAAATACCATTTGGGTCTACACCTCCATAAGCATCAAGGTCCATCAACGGAGCCTTAATCTCACGAGATCAAAAAGCTAAACTAGTTAGTTTAGCCTCAGGAAAACAGGAATGAGGAAGTTCAAGTTTTTCATTACTCTGTTTACTGTCAAAAACATCAGCCAAAAGGGTTGCCTTTTCCTTTGGACAGTGAGTAACTGAGCCATCTGGTTTAAGTAAAGGAAGAACTGTTGCATCTACACCAAAGAGTGCAGATTTAAGGGTTCCTGAGTTGTACCAGAAAGGGTTTCTTTTATGGTTAAATTGTACGCCTTTTCAGTTGAGGCATAAACACACTGAGCAAAAGCTCGTAGCTAAGTATAGTTGTTCCAGGTCAAATCTGATCTGTTACCCTTCCAAAGATGATAGGCCTCCTGGTTCTCCAAATAAGCAAATCTACAGTCATCATTGAACCACGGTTTGTCCTTCACTCGGTACCTTAGCACTCGAGAAGGGATACGCCTATCTATTATGTTGACTAGATTCTCATTCAAAGGGACAACAGGATCTACACTACTATATAATTGTGACCAATTCAAGCACAAAAGATCATGCAAAATCCCATTCCAGTCTGCATGGGATTTCATATAAATTTTACAAGAATATGATATATCAGGGACAGGCTGCTCAGTCTTCACTACTAATGAAATCAAGGCATGATCAGATGACCCGACTGGAGAACTAACCTTAGTAGTTATAACGCCAGGGGAGTCAGTGTATACGAGGTCCAAGCAATTACCAGACCTGTGAGTAGCTTCATTTATGATTTGTGCACAGCCTGATTCTGAGGCAAAGTCTCAAGCTCTTAAGCCATGGCGATTGGTAGGAGAGATAGAACTTAACCACTCCCTATGGTGAGCATTAAAATCACCAGCAAAGACAAAAGAAGCCTTTCTATCATCATCTTGTATCTTAGCCGTAATGGTAAGAAGACAGTCGAAGATAGAATCATCCATGTCTGGATTCCGGTAGATCAAACACAAATAAAAGTTATGCCTGCCACAAACTTTTATTACCTGAATCTCATGATGTAACTTAAGATGAGAGAGAGAGAGAGAGAGAGAGAGAGAGAGAGAGAGAGAGAGAGAGAGAGAGAGAGATTTTGGTAAAGTGAAAATTAAATAAAGAAAAAAAAAGGAAAGGGAATAATTCTATGCCCATAAATTATTGTTAGGAGAATTTCCCATTAGATAGATTCATAAGACTTAAGTATGACATTAATTCTTCAGATTGTCAAGACTTATGGTGGCCAACAACTTAATTGGCGCAGTAAGATAGGAAATCCAGCAGTGATGCAGGTAGGAACCTAATTTTATTCTATTTTACATAATAAGATGCCTTTTGGAATATTTTTTATACATACCACGCTCCAGATGCCTACATTTTATCATAGCAAGAAAACATCAGTAGTAATTTTTATCATAGCCAGAAAACAGCAGTAAGAATTTTTATCATAGCTAGAAAACATCAGTAGGAATGGTATTCATAATCACTGTACTAACACTAAAACTTTCAGTATACAGTAAGTGTTCCCACACAAGAATACAAACCTTACGTTCTTTACATAGGAAGATAACAGCGCAGACTGCCGTGCGGCTATAAAAATTTTCTACTTGGTGTCAAGAGCTGTCTGGTCATTTTCAGTGGTAGTTGGGGAGAAGCACCGTCCCACCTTTCTCATAACTACTTTGATTTCCACTAGGCTTGAAGACAGATGTCTCCTTCCATGTACTACTGGCTTAGGCTAAAATTTAAACTCCCTTATTTCTTTTAGGTTGTGGTGTGATTTCTTAATGATGCAGCATGTGCATATGCCCATGCAAGGTACATTCACGTTCCAGGAGGACACTGATCCTCATTGTCTTTGCCTTGCATGCAAAGTACACTTCTGCACGGATTCTTCCCCTTGGCCAGAGGGTAGAGTGTGGCCACCCTTCCAGTAAGAAAGAAGGGGTAGAAAGGAGAAGTCTAAAAGAGATCCTTCACCTTCGGGATTATCCTCAAAGTCAAATAAGTCAGGACCTCTCTCTCTCACTCCTGGTACCCTCCTCTCTGACTGCTTGATCAGTCTCCTCCGGGTAACTATCGATTAAGACTGATATTCTGTTAACACCCAGTCAACCTGCGGGTCAGGCTGCTCCCCTTCTTCCCGAGTGAGGCTGAGGGAGCAGTCCCCTAAGGGAGACCTTCTCTCAAGACGCCTTGCATCTTCTGCGGTCGTCCTTACGACTCGGGGAAACCCCCCCCCCCCCCATCTAAGGATAGGCTACTGGAGATGTAGGCAATGGTTGCACAGCAGGAGAGGATTTCTGCTCTCGCTGGGGTTGATGTCGGCACTTCCCCTCTACAGCTGACAGGAGGGAGTATCTCCTACTCGGTCTCGTGCCAACTGAACCGTCGTTCTCTTTTGACCCTCTCCCATCTGAGGTTCTGCAGGATGGCACTCATTAGAGTTCCCCCTCAGTGCTCTCTCCCTTTGTAGTTGGGGAGAGTGCTGAGCTTTCTCCGCAGGAGGAAGACCCCACTTCTATGCTTTCCTGCCCTCAGGAGTTTGGTGTGCACCCACGCAAGCATGAAAGGTTGCCCTTGCTAGTCAGTTCTCCCGTGGCAGCTAGGAAGCGACAGCACGACTTGTTACCTGTCCCCCTTAGCCCTTCAAAGCTGAGGTTTCACAAGCTCCCAGATGATCTTGACAATCATCCTGCAACTCAGTGCGCTCGTGAGACTAATGTAGTCTGCAGCAAGCTTGGGTACCTTTGGTAACTTATCAGGGAGGTTAGCGAATGCGGCAAAACAGCACAGGTGAGCGCACACTACCATGCGAGGTAGCTCCGCCCGCATTACAAGAGGGTCACACTTCTAGGTGGCAGCGTCACCTGGAAGCACTAAGGGATAAGCCCACAACATCCGAGTTTGACCCTGACTAGGAAAGGTTGGGAGTGGTTCCCATTAAACCAACTCAAAAGCAGCATCCTACCTAGACAGGTCACTCCTCTTGGCTGGTGTCAGACTTTTGGAGGATTCAAAACTTCTAAAGCAGGTCATGGCAACAACATCTGAACCTGTACAAGAGGTCAGTGTTGTCCCTTCCGTGCACTGATTCAGACAAATCATTGGCGATCTCCCATCACCTGCTAGCTATAATCTCCCAACACGGAGGAAGACAAATTGGAATGTGCATTTTTGCAGTCTCTTGCCAGCATCCATTTGTTAATAGACTTGGGGAATCCCTACACCTAAAGTCAGCCCTTGGGGGGGTTAGGTAGTAGAGACAGGCGTGAAGAGCGATAATTCGCTAATACTTGCTGCCCTAGGATGGGATAACTCTTGACACTACCATCTCACTGCCCATGGCCTACGCACGGTTGATTAACAAATTAAGTAACTGCCTAATATTTTTTTTTACTTGATTTCTCTCATAGTATAAGTATTTTGTAATTGAATAAAAATATTTCGGTAAGTCACACGTGCACACGTATACACTGTCCTGGACATGGTAAGTGTACAGTACAGTGCAGTACAGTACAGTATGTAACACTATAGTAGTCATCGGGACACTTATAACAAAAAAATTTTGTTCCTGTCTGATATAATAACACTTGGTGATACTGTAATGTATATTACTGTAATATATTTACAATACTGTCACTACAGTACAGTTAAACAACCGTACTGTAAGTGTTTGGTTTTTTCATTCACATGACTCGCACTGTTTGACAACTCACCGCACGGATAGCCTACATTTACATTTTGTAGAGCACAGCACATTTAGTAATTTACTTACAGTACTGTACACTATAGTTAATAAACAATATTATGCATTACTGTAATACTGTACCGTACAATAAGTATAGAATGATACTGCATATAAAATTAACTAACAGTACATATTTATACAGAGACCACTAGCCAGTTTTGTATGAAGTTCTACACATCAGTCTTGAAGCATGACACAACTTGTGACGTGTCGTATCTTGTGCAGTACTGTAGCGAGTCGCAAAGCTAGAGTACATTACCCTGTGAAGATGAACAATGTCCAGGCGTATGTATTACTGTATACAAATACATCACTTTTTTTAATATGAAAACTTGATTCTGCTCAAAAGGGAACGAAGCGGGAGATGCACACGCGAGGAGAGACATTGTAAGACTGAGGCCATGGCAGCGTGAGATGGGATGTGCTGGGCGGAGAGGGAAGTGGCGCGAAGCAAGTTTGGGGAAAAGGAGAGGGGGCTGTTCGAAATCGTCACACCACGAGAGTACTTTTCGCAACCTTGCGAATATGTGCTTTCTATCTAATAGGTTATGTTGTTCTCCATGTCGCGAATGAGCAAAATCGCAAAGGATGAGATTGCAAAAAGCAAGGGTGACTACCTCCTAAGGGAAGAAATGTGGCAACAGACGTTCTCTACCAGTTTCTGGGTGCCTCTAGAATCTAGATGATGGTTGGAGTTACCGTGGTCTAGGCTGGCAGCCAGGGTCATTGCCAATGTTGATTTGCAAATTTCTGTGAGGCGAGAAGCTAACCACACAGGTGGTGAGGTTTTTGTCTGCGGAGGCTCAATATGAAAAGGATAGGAAAATCAACACTACAGGTTATGTCATGGATGGGCTACTGATCTGAGACAGTTGTCCACCTTGCCACTTCCAAAGAGCTTTCCAATCCCAAGAAGCAGTGTGTGTTCAAGAATATCGTCCTTGCAGGTGTGATAGTGATGAAATTCTTGACACAATGCAACAAACCAGTGGGCCAACTAGCTACTGAAGAGGTCAGACGCTTTTGTTTCAAAATTCCAGAAGAAGAGAGAGGCTCTCTTGTTTCTTCTTGAGGATGTAGAGGCATTACCGGAGAAGTACAGAAAGGTGAGCCAAGATGCCCTTCTTCACTAGGCCATCACATTCTCCTCTTTGGCACTTGCAGCACCTATAGCCTCTGTGGGGAGACAAGCTCACAAACATACGAAAGACCTTTGAAGCAGAACAATGTTAAGAAGTCTGTGCCTTTCAAACAGCCCTTTCAGAGAAAGAAACAGAAAGGACGAGGTGGAGAGTGGACGGGATCAATGTTCCCACTATGGGGAAACTTTCTTCTGCTATTCCACCGGTGGAAGGATGTGTGCTACATGGGTGACAGCAGTGTCTTTGCTAGAGGGCTGATCCTTGGATAGTTTCTGTTTTCCTGAAAGGTTGTTCAATCTTTTTCATCAACTCGCCATCTCCCCTACTCGGCGTCAATGACCATAGATGTCAGGATGCCAGAAAACCTCAAATCAATCAATCAACCATCTCCCCTGATTGGTCTTCCAACTAGATAGTCAGCCTATGCAAAGGGATCTGCAAAGGATGCAGACTTAAAGGCAGAAGTCCAGACCATGATTGAGAAGGACGCTCTCCAGGAGGTTCTTGATAGGTTCCCAGGCTTTTTCAGTCTACTCTTTCTTGCAGAAAAGTCATATGAACGCTGGAGACCAGTCATAAACATTTCGGTATGGAATGAGTTTGTTCTCCAAACTCCGTTCAAGATGGAGACCACAGTTACGGTCTGATAGGCTGTCAGACCAAGAGACTTCATGATCTTGGATCTGAAAGATGAGTACTTTCATATCCCAATTCATCCATCCTCAAGGAAGTAGAATTAGCCCTTGCTTTTTGCGGGGTTAGGTAACAGAGACAGGTGTGAAAGGCGAGAATCTGCGAATACTTGCTGCCCTTGGGTGGGTCAACTCATAACCTACCAACTCGCCAACCATTACCTACTTATGGTTGACTAACACATTAGGTAACCCACTGTACTACACTTCCTGCTTTCTATCATGGTACAGTATTTAGTTCTTACTGCTTTTCAGATGTAATTGTAGATTATTAACACAACTTCAGTACTAGGTGAGACAACTACAGTAATAAACCAAAAGTCATCATCACTACTCATAAAACTAATCACCCCCACACCACGCTTCATATACTTTTCAACAAAACATTTGTTTGTAACTTTGTATCTATCATCTCTCAATGATACTGTAGAGTAAAAAAAAAAAAAACACTACAGTAGTAGTTGATGGTTGTAATGCACCAGAAATTGAAAACAAAAGTGAAAAATGCTTTAATGAAGGACAATTCCCCTTAATAAGTCATGAAGATGTCAGGATGCCAGAGAACTTTAAATCATTCATTCATTTAAAAGTCATGATTTTGTAAAATGGACAATATCTGCGTAAACTTTTCGGTCTTCAGCGGTCTGAGGTCTCGTTTACAGGCAATTACTGTAAATACACTATTAGTCGTTTTATTCAATGAATGTCTGAATATTTATCCTACCGCAAGTAAAAAAAAATAAGATAAGAAAAATTACTAAAACATCACTAAATATTTACAAAATTTTATAGTAAATAACTCTCTCTCTTCGCGAGGGAAAGGCTCTGACCGATGTGTGTGTGCAGGTCTCTCTCTCTCTCTCTCTCTCTCTCTCTCTCTCTCTCTCTCTCTCTCTCTCTCTCTCTCTCTCTATAGCTTTTGCCTGTACAGTACAGCGTAGGGATGCAGAGAGGGCACTAGTGTTTCCATACAACATCATGATAACTTTCTGCAGATCCGTCACAAGTACCGGCGACGTGGACTCATGGTGCGTAGGCATAATGTCGTAAGTGCCAGGATAAGGTTGGGACATCGTCCTGTGTGGCAGGTTGGACGAACACTAGATATACAGTACCACACTACACATGTAAACTGTGTAACCTTGCTAATGCAAATAACCTTGAACACTACTGCCTTCATTGCCCCACTGTCAGGAATCTGTTACCTCTAGGACAAAATTTACTCCAAACCAGCCAATATTTACTCAAAGATGACCACCTAGACGTAATTTTGACTCTTCATCCACACTTTGGTGGCTCCTAAACTGTCGGTTGCAGTTGTTGTGATAATGGAATATGATCTCATAGATGTTATTTTTGTAACTGATATACTGATGATTCAATGCTGTAATTTTTTTTTCTGTTGATTTCTGATGTACTGTATGTAACTGCTAATTTGTAACTTTGTTTGACGTCTTTGGACGTAATAGATTTATTGAATAATCTCTCTCTCTCTCTCTCTCTCTCTCTCTCTCTCTCTCTCTCTCTCTCTCTCTCTCTCTCTCTCTCTCGTAAAAATTTGTTACACATTTATGTATGTTTACATCTCTTTTCATTGCTTTTATCTGCATTATTTTCAGATTATTATTTCATTTTAATAATATTTGAATCATTCCTACAAAATAAAAATAGATATAAGCATTTTAGTTTTATTAGTAAATAGAATGCAAAAGACAACACATTTGTCTGTTTGAATTATACGTAGATTTTATATTCTTTTTGTAGTACTGTAACACAAACATGATCAGCTAACACCGGGTCTTGAAGTGACAGAAAATATCTTTTTGTTTATTTTATAAAGAAATGTTTTTCCTCCACCTCTCATATTTCTTAATGGTAATTTTCTTTTCTAAATAAATCTCTAAACATAAGATAGGAACATGTAATATGTCCTGCAATAATTTTAAGTCCTCCAAGTTTTCAGTTATTTATAACAACCTCATAAGAAGAAAAAAAGGTGCATAGCGGTTGACAGCTTTGAGTGATTTACGAGGAAGGGGATGTTTGCTTTTAAGTTTTCATCACTACGCTTCCAGCACACGGTATCAAAACATGAGATATGTAATTATATTTGAAGAAAGGTAATTTTGATGGTAATTTTAAAAAGATAATTTTTTTAGGGAATGTACATTTTTTCGGTAACAATAAGGAAGTTACTGATAATTCTATATTAATTCTAATATCCTTATATATCTTGATAGATTGGTTGATTGATTGATTTGAGGTTCTCTGGCATTCTTAATATATATATATCTTGATGGAAATAACAAATCTTCTAATAGAAAATCATTCAAGCATACACAATTAGATAAAAATAGTTAACTTACAAAAGAGAGAGAGAGAGAGAGAGAGAGAGAGAGAGAGAGAGAGAGAGAGAGAGAGAGAGAGATGTTTTTCATCAGCATTATGCATTTATATATTAAATATTCAAATATAATGTACTGTATACAGTATATGAACTTTTTGAGAGAGAGAGAGAAAGAATTTGTTTTTCATCAGTATTATACATTTACATATTAAATATTTAAACAATGCATACAGTATATGAACTTCTTTTAAACATTTGTATTACTATACAGTGAACCCTCGCTACTTCGCGGTTCGACCATCGCAGATTCACCACTTCGCGGGTTTTTTTCATAACCCATATATATATACATATCGCGGATTTTCCGGAAATTTCGAAAATACCGCGATATCTGAAGACCCCAAATACGATATTTCGTTACCTGTAATTCCATTAATACTGTAATTAGTAATATCTGCTCTTACTGATTGTTCATTGCATTACATATGACATATAATTCAGCACAGAAAGAAATAAAACACGAAAAGAGAATGTGATCATACGATAATTCAGTACTGTATACAGTACGTAGTAAAATTAAATCGAACATGAAACGCAAATCAGATGCAGTCATACCATATTAGAATGGTGTAAGGCTGCTGATGGCTACTACTGTACTACAAATGTAATGGATGTGCTTCTTTTCCATGAATCTTTTGTATGTATACGTACGTAGTACTGTACTGCATCCAATAATATTCTTTGTTGCAAAAAATCCCATTTCGAATAAGCATACGAGAGAGAGAGAGAGAGAGAGAGAGAGAGAGAGAGAGAGAGAGAGAGAGAGAGAGAGAGACATCCTACAACAAAAGCGTAAAATAGCGTACGTAAAGCTGTATTATTATTATTATTATTGTTGTTGTTGTTGTTGTTGTTGTTATTAAAATTATTATTATTATTATTATCATTATTATTATTATTACAGTATCATTATTTATTATTATTATTATTATTATTATTACGTACAGTACAGTATACGCAGGTATCTTGTACTTTGAATTGGTAACCTACGTAGCATATAAGACGGGTTGTGATTGGTTCAAGCGCTGATAGATGACGAATCAGCCTGTGATTGGTGTTTTGCCCGCATCTCCAACTTCCAGCATCTACGTTTTCGCGGTCACTTTGTCTCCCGCCGTATCGCTGTGTAGATGTTGTTAAGTTATTGTGGACTTTAATCTGTGCTGTGCGTGACTGTTTTAAGTTGAACTTTTTGTTGAACTTTCTGTTAAACCCTACTGTACAATGCCTCCCAAGCGTTCTGCTTCTACTAAGGCTGGTAGTGAGCCTAAACGCCACCGAAGGATGATGACGATTGCTGAGAAGGTGACGCTTCTCGATATGTTAAAAGACGGTAGAAGTTACGCGGCCGCAGACCTCAAAGACCTGACGAAATCGGCCAGTGAAGAAGACAGTGAAACACAGGAAGAGATCCAAGAAAATGTCGAAGAAACGGGCTTAACATTAGAACGGCTTGCCAAGCTCTGCAAGCTTGCGAAGGAGGTGAAAGAAATGTTGCAAGAGTGGGACGAGGATATGGTTCGTTCTATGCAATTCTGCAACAAGATCGATGAACACATGACTCCCTACAGGATGCTCTTGCGAAAAAAGAAGCCCTCGGAAGAAATTGAAGAAGTGTCCCAGGAAGAAGTTGAAGAGGTGTCCCAGGAAAAGACACCTCCGTCTGAAGAGACGTAAAATACTATCATTGGCTGCACAGTAGAAGACATCATCAGCTTCATCATCATCATTTCTACTGTGCAACAAATTCATCGCCATCATCATTCAAGTTTTTCTTGAACTTCTTTCGTGGTGAGTACAGTAACAATCTTTATTTTTTACTTTAATATTCTAACATTTTAATATTTGTGCCTGTTTTAGTTTAGTACTGTATGCATTAAGTTAAAGGGAAGGTTTTAAAAGTCTGAAGAGTATACATGTTGTAACCTATCATATTTTTTTTGTTTAAAATTTACATTTACGTACGTAAAACAATCTCTCTCTCTCTCTCTCTCTCTCTCTCTCTCTCTCTCTCTCTCTCTCTCTCTCTCTCTCTCTCTCTCTCTCTCTCTCTCTCTCTCGTAAATTGTTTTCTTGCTTTGCTACGTACAGTATGTACTGTATGATTTATATAGATACGGTAAATAATATTTGTAATAACATTTTCTAAAAGCTTTTACTGTAAATATCATTATTTATCACTTTCATCATGCGCGTTAAATGCCTTCTTTGTTTACTGAGCGTGGTTGTTTACTGAGCGTACTTTATGACGCCATCGTTTCAGGCGGCGTCATAAAGAAAAACATTTCATTTGGAAGTCCTAAGATAAATTAAGTAAAACATTGGTAATAACAAAATCAACATACTGTATAATCAATATAATCGATGCAAAAACTAACCTATACACTGATGTGTACAGTACACTAAATGCGTTTGTTTCTTCATTATGATCAGAGAAACGTAAACAAAACATTGGTTGCCATTTTTTATCGTGCTTTTTGGCGTGTTTAGGAAACGCATGATATAAAATTGCCTTTAATATTTGTGCCTGTTTTAGTTTAGGGTACTGTAGTACATGCATTAAGTGTTCTGTACATTAAAGGGTAGTTTGTTAATAGTACTACGTACAAGGGAAGGTTTTAAAAGTCTGAATATACATGTTAAATAAATAGGTAAATATGGTGTCAATACTTCGCGGATTTTCACCTATCGCGGTCGGGTCTGGAACCTATCTACCGCGATATCGAGGGTTCACTGTATTACAATTACAGTTCTGTATACAAAGGGTTTATCAGTGAATATTTTGCATGTGTTAGCTATAAAGTTGGCCTGTTCTGCTTTGCGTGGTTGATTTGGAAACTCTGGCCTGTAAGAGTAATTAACGCTAGCATGTGAGTTTTTATTTATTAGGTTATACGGTTTTCTGTGTCGCGAATGAGCAGAATTACGACGAATGAACTCGCAACAAGTGAGGGCGCATTGTACCTAAGGTTTGTGTCTCATTGAAAAGTATATTAATTCCAAGTGATGTGCTTCAGTCTTTCAACAGCACCCCAGGTGTTGGTGATATTGGGAAAGAGCTAGTAGTCGGGTTCTGTATGCATTTTACTACATTTAATCCCAACAAGGGCATAGAGATTGGAGATGTGCTGAAAATATCGCCAGTCTCTTGCCACTCTACCACCCTTCTCTGTAATTCTTCCTCATTTTCAGCAGTGATCACTAAATCATCTGCATATAACAACTCCAACAACTCTTCATTTTTTATCCCTTCACTTAGAACATCCAGTACCAACACAAATAAAAACGGGCTTAATGCTTACCACTAATGCAATCCAACACTTAACTTCAAAGGTTTCTGTTTCTACAGTTGTTGTTACAGTGGAACCTCTACACACGAACGTATCTACATCCGAATTTTCCAACATCCGAAGTAAAATTCGAGCAAATTTTTGACTCTACACCCGAATTTTATTTCGACACACGAAGTAAGCAATTTTCGTCGTACCGGTTGTATCCGAATTTTTCGACACGCGAAGTACAATTCGAACACGTTCCTACTCTACACCCGAATGTTTATTTCGACACCAAAAGTAATCAATATTCGTACGCGTAGGCGGTGCTCATAGCGCCTGAAGTGTTTTTTATTTCCGCCGATAGAAGGCAGCACTTCGACCTCGGAAGGACCCTCAATTAGCGCGGCTCGGGTCAGTCCTCTGTTCTCGTCGGCTTCTTGCGGTTGTGCCCTGTGCGTTCTGCTATTAACTGTGTTTTAATCGTGATTTTTTACGTGCATCCTTTAACGGTAATTTACGTAAAGTATGGGTCCTAAAAGGCTTAATTTTGCAAGTGGTAGTGGTGAGAAAAGGAAGAAGGAAATGCTTTCTTTAGACGTAAAGCAGGAAATTATTGAAAAACATGAGCGTGGCGTCCGTGTGAGTGAACTTGCTAAACAGTATGGCCGTAATATGTCGACGATCTCGACAATCCTTATACAGAAGGAAGCTATTAAAGCAGTGAAACCTTCTAAGGGGATCACCATAATTTCAAAACGCCGTAGCCCTATCATAGAAGAGATGGAACGACTTCTGCTAGTGTGGATCAAGGACAGAGAGATCGTTGGCGACACCATCACCGAGACCGTCACCTGCGAGAAGGCGCACGCCATCTTTACGGACTTGAAGGAGGAGAGCTCTTGGGGGTGATGCTGGGGAGAGTTCAACCGAGCCTTCCTCAGATAATTTCAAGGCATCTCGTGGCTGGTTTGAGAAATTTAAGAAACGGTCCGGGATTCATTCAGTTGTTCGCCACGGAGAGGCTGCTAGTGCAGACACAAAGGCTGCAGCTGACTTAGTCAAGAACTTCGAAAGGATCGTGCTGGAAGAAGGCTACGTAGAGCAGCAAGTGTTTAATTGTGATGAAACCGGGCTTTTTTGGAAGAAGATGCCCAGTCGAACCTACATCACCGCCGAAGAGAAGAAATTCCCTGGGCATAAGCCAATGAAGGATCGGTTGACTCTTGCCCTATGTGCCAACGCTAGCGGGGACTTAAAAGTCAAGCCCTTACTGGTTTACCATTCCGAGAACCCTAGGGCCTTTAAGGCACACAACGTCGATAAGGACCAGCTTCATGTTTTCTGGGGATCCAACTCGAAGGCCTGGGTCACTAGGCAGTTCTTTGTGCAATGGGTTAACCAAGTTTTCGGCCCTTCTGTGAAGAAGTATCTTCATGAACAGAAATTGCCTTTAAAGTGCCTGCTATGCCTTGACAATGCACCCGCTCACCCGCCCCGGACTTGAAGATGATATCTTCGAAGAATTCAAGTTCATAAAGGTGCTGTATCTTCCACCGAATACCACCTCTATCCTCCAGCCCATGGACCAGCAAGTCATCTCTAATTTTAAGAAGCTGTACACCAAGCACTTACTTAAGCAGTGCTTTAATGTCACGCAAAGCACCAACTTAACTTTGCGTGAATTTTGGAGGAGCCACTTCAACATCGTGCACTGCTTGAAGATCATAGATCAGGCTTGGGTGGGATTAACTCGACAGACCCTCAATTCTGCCTGGAAGAAGCTGTGGCCTGATGCAGTTTCTTCCCGAGATTTCAAAGGTTTTGACCCCAAACCTGATCCCGTGGTGGGTGCAGCGGAAGCCGTAGAGGAAATCGTCTCCCTTGGCAAGTCCATGGGTCTGGAGGTCGACGCAGATGACGTTACGGAACTCGTCGCCGAACATCACGACGAACTTACCACAGATGAGCTCAAGGAACTCCATGCTATGTCTGAGCACATGAGTGATGACGAGGAAGGGAGCTAGGAGGTAGAACATGTGTTGGGTTCAGCGCATATAAAAGAGGTGTTAGGAAAATATCAAGACGTGGGCGACTTCATCGACAAATACCACCCCAAAAAATTGCAGGTTTGTCGTGTAGTTTCGCAGTTCGATGATGTTTGCCTAACTCACTTTCGAAACATTCTGAAAAGCCGTACCAAGCAACTATGTATCGATAATTTCTTTAAAAAAACTACGAAGCGAACTCGTGATGAAGATTATGTAAGTGATTCGAAGAAAACGGCAAAGAGTGAAGCGGAAGAAAGTGAAACAAAGAAAACGGCAAACAGTGAAGCGAAAGAAATTCAGTCAATTTCAAGTGTAGAGAGTGAAAGTGATTAAAATTAATTATCAAAAAGAAAAAAAGAAAATTTAAAAAATAAAATAAAATATATATATATATATATATATATATATATATATATATATAATAAGCTAAGTTATGTTAAAGTTCACTTAGTGTAAGTTAGAAAAAGTTACGGTAGTGTACGTTTATCGTAGTTAACCTCTCTACCTCCTCGCCGCCCGTCCGTCTCCTCTCTGCGTAGCAAGACCAACAACACCTGCGCTGGAGTTTCTAAGGTAAAGTGACGCTAAAAACCCGTTTCTTATTTATCATTTTTTGCTAATTCTTCTTATTTACATGTCTATTATCTAATTTAGTGTGCATTATTCTCATGGGAAATTATGTGTAGTAGTTTATTAAGAAGTTATCATAGGTTTTGGGTTCAACCACGGATTAATTCGATTTCAATGTATTCTTATGGGAAAATTCGTGTCTACATCCGAACATTTTCTACATCCAAAGTTGGTTCTGGAACGGATTAAATTCGTATGTAGAGGTACCACTGTATTACTTTTGTCCTTGTTCTTTTTTAAATCATCTCTACCATTGTAACTAACTTCTCTAGGACTTTCCTCTTCCTCAAGCACCAAAAAACCACCTCATTTGGTATTCTGTCATAAGCCTTCTCTAAGTCTACAAAAGCACAGAAGAGCTTCTGGTTTCCCTCCAGTGATTTTTCCTGTAACTGCCTTACAATAAAGATGACATCCACAGTTCCTCTCCCCTTCATGAATCCATACTGCTGTTTCCCAATCTTTACAATTCCTCTCAATCTCTCTCTCTAGTTCCCTCGCTAACATTTTCAAACTATACTCTGTTACTTTAATTCCCCTGTAGTTACTGAATTCCATGATGTCACCTTTCTGCTTAAGTATAGATACATTTAGACTCTTCCCAATCTTTAGGCATTATTTCCTCCTCCCATATTGCTCTCAATAAATCCAGCATCCATTTTCCCCCACTGTTGCCAGTATCTTGACCATTTCAATTTGAAACTCGGATGGGCCTTGTGCTTTACCATTCTACATTTTACTCCATGGCTGCTTCACTTCTATACTCTGTACAGTGATGCCTCAGGATACGAAAGTAATCCGTTCAGGATACGGTTTCGTATCCTGATTTTTTCTTATCCTGAGTCGCGTTTTACATGTAAATAGCCTAATCCGTTCCAAGCCTTACGAAAAGACACCTTTTCTTTCATAAACACGCTAAACTGTAGTAATAAACATGCAATGCAGCAATTTCTATCATTCAATTATCAACCCAACCGTTAAAAACAGCCTAATCCATTCCAGAAACCACCATGAGATTATTCAATAATGTAGTTATAGCCTAGTTATCCCCTCCAAGCCCTAAGAAAACGGTCCGTTTTCTTTACTACTGTATAAAAGTTACGGTTTTGTATGTAAAGCATTTGGATCAGTGAAGGTGTATTGTTACCTGTACGTATACCTAAATTAAGGATTGATACCCTGAAAAAAAGTTACAGTTAATTAGTGTAACAAAAAAGTTGAAACTTACCTTTTGATTGAGACGATGTCCGATAGCGAAGTCGCGGCAGAGGAGGATGGCATAAGGCAGAAAATGTAACAAGTGACAGACTACGTACAGTAATTTACACACTTAACACATTAACACTTAAACTTTACAAATTAAAAAAATGGCAGAAATAATTAACACTTAACATTACGTATGGAAAACTATAAAATGAAAGAAAAAATTACTTTAACACTTAACGGTAACATAAAACTTAAAATTGAATTTTTTTTTTTGCTTTTTTATAACTACGTTTTTCATATTTTCTAAATTTCTTCTACTTCATCACTTTCTTTTTTCTGTTTCTTTTCTTTACTTTCACCTTCTAATTCTTCATCACTTCCTCTTTTCTGTTTCTTTTCTTCACTTTCACCTTCGTCTTGGCCTACTAATACCGCTGGCCTCTTTAATAAGAAACTATCCATTGAAGCTTTTTTCTGCCTACTTTTCAACACATTTCTAAAATGCGTTAGGCAAACGTCATTGCAGTGTTGAAGCGCACGGTTGGTATAAACTTTTTCTGGATGTTCCTTTTCGACCTAGTCTGCCATTTTATGGAAATATGCGAGAATTTCCTTAATGTCTGCCGTTTTCAAAGGTGTAACATCCTCCTCATCACCGCTAGAGAACTGCTCTTGAACAACACTCATTTGCATCGTCTCCAACTCCTTCAGGTCGTCCGTCGTCAACTCC
The DNA here is from genome assembly GCF_036898095.1 of Palaemon carinicauda. Lineage (NCBI taxonomy): Eukaryota > Metazoa > Arthropoda > Malacostraca > Decapoda > Palaemonidae > Palaemon > Palaemon carinicauda. The sequence continues at coordinate 69,501,611 of NC_090728.1, read as the reverse complement.
TCGTGGTGTTCCTCGATAAGTTCATCTATATCCTCGGCGCTAACTCCCAGCCCCATGGACGTACCAAGATGTACGATGTCAGCCACCTCAGACTGCTGAATGGGTTCAGGATCGTCAACGATCTCGGCTTCGCCTCCAGCAGGGACAGCATCAGGCCACAGCTTCCTCCAAGATGAGTTCAGGGTACGCCTCGAAACTTCCTGCCAAGGGAGATCGATGAGTTTGAGGCATATCACGATATTAAAGTGATCTTTCCAGAATTCACGCAGAGTGAGGTTTGTACTCTCTGTGATTTGGAAACATCTCTGGAAGAGATGCTTCGTGTACAATTTTTTAAAATTTGAAATAACTTGCTGGTCCATGGGCTGGAGGAGAGGGGAGGTGTTAGGCGGTAGATACAGGACCTTTATGAAGGAATACTCGGCCAGAAGATATTCCTTGAGGCCAGGAGGGTGAGCTGGAGCATTGTCTAACACCAGCAGACATTTCATAGGGAGGCGCTTTTCTTCCAAATATTTTCTGACAGTCGGACCGAAGCAGACATTCACCCAATCAATGAAAAGTTGCCTCGTTACCCAGGCTTTAGCATTCGCCCTCCACATCACGGGAAGGTTCTCCTTGATGACTTTGTGGGCTTTGAAGGCTCGGGGATTTTCAGAATGGTATACCAGCAGGGGCTTTATCTTGCAGTCCCCACTGGCGTTTGCACAAAAAGCAAGGGTAAGCCTGTCCTTCATAGGCTTATGTCCAGGTAGCCTCTTCTCCTCCGCCGTGATGAACGTCCAACCAGGCATTTTCTTCTAGGAAAGCCCAGTTTCGTCGCAATTGAAAAATTGCTGCGAACTGTAGCCTTCCTGCAGAGTCAACTCGTCGAACGTTTTAACAAAGGCTTCGGCGGCCTTCGTGTCCAAGCTGGCTGCCTCCCCATGCCGTACCACTGAATGAATGCCAGTCCTTTTCTTGAATTTCTCGAACCACCCCCGAGAAGCCTTGAACTCTGGGGGTTCCTGCTGGAATGTTCCTTCTCCTGCTGGAATGTTCCTTCTCCTGCCCCTTCTTCGGCCTGAGAACGCACGAGATCACCGAAAATGGCGGAGGCCTTCTGGCAAATTTTAGTCTCAGTGATGGTGTCTCCTGAGATCTCTTTGTCTTTGATCCACACAAGAAGCAGTCTCTCCATCTCGTCATGCACGTGGGTTCTCTTGTTGGAGAAAATAGTGACGCCCTTAGAAGGTGCCGCTGCTTTGACGGCCGCCTTCTGCTTCAGGATGGTGCCTATCGTAGATGGATTCCGGCCATACTCCTTGGCGATTGCACTTAAACGCATGCCAGACTCGTACTTTTTTACGATTTCAAGTTTCGTCTCCATCGAGAGCATCGTCGTCTTCTTCTTTCCTTCGGCAACATTCTTGGGACCCATGGCTACAGTAATACGTAATATAATACACTACGTACGTTATATACAGTACTATGTATAGTAAACACTAAAACAGTACAGTGCACAGTAACGAATGTTTAATAACGATAACATGTGACGTACGAATGTACTGTATTTAACACTACGTCAAACAAGCGAAAGCACACAATGTCTGTTAATGATACTGCGGTCGGAACGAAAAGAGAGAGAGATGAACGCCCGTGCGTAAGCAAGCTGGGATAGTTGCCGACCAATAGGAAAGCAGGATCTTATGGCGTCAGCTAGCATATGAGTAGGGAGATAACCAATGGGTGAGCGGGAGGCTGTAAGTGAGTCTACCCAAGTTCAAAGTCAGGCGGCGCGCGCTTTTTAAAATTACTCTCGGCGACAAGTTGGGATCTCGTAAGGTTTTCGTATCCTGAAATTTTTTCCGTATACTGGGGCATAAAAATCTTCGAATCGCTTTTCGTATCCTGAATTTTTCGTAAGCAGAAACTTTCGTATCCAGAGGTATCACTGTATATCCATCACTGGCCCCTCCACCCTTTGTGCTTCTCCCAGTTCTTCTTACTCATTTTCAATATTCAATAGTTGCTCATGATATTCTCTCCTTCTCCTCCTAATGTCATCATCCTTATGCAATATGTTTCCATCTTTATCCCTGGTGACTGCCAGTTTTCCCAAAGCCTGTTTTTGCCTTTTCCTC
>NC_090728.1:69476988-69494488 GCF_036898095.1 Palaemon carinicauda | reverse complement strand
TTGGTTGGAAAAAGACGTAGATTTAGTTATGCCCTCCCAGAGAAATCCAAAACCACCGATGTGGCTTATAGCTGAATCAAAGGGGGTTACAGGGAATTATTTTAAAATATGCAAATTGATTCAGAAAAAAGTAGGAACTATTGCACCAGGCGATATATCTCGTTTTGGAAAAAATAGTTTCCTTATCCATGCCAAATCCAGTACACAGTCTGTAATATTGTCCAATATGAAAATAAGTAATGATGACATTAAGTTAGATGTCAAACCTCACCTAAATTTTAGCTACGGAAGGGGCGTAGTTTTTAACAGAGATCTATATGAATTTACAGAGGAGGAGATACTGGCCATGTGTCCATTAAATGTATGGAAAGTTCACAAAGTCCCAGGTACATCAATGATAATCCTTACGTTCCAGGATGCTGATGTACCTTTTCATGTTATTATTGAGAACGAAAGGATTAAAGTAAGACCCTTCAAGCAGAAGCCACTGCAATGCTTCAGTTGTTTTAAATTTGGGCACCCATCTAAAGTTTGCAAAAATGAGAAGGTGTGGTATTTGCTCCAAATCTTACCATGGAGAGAGTGCACTTGGAGCCAGGTGTTTAAATTGCAGCTTGAATCATAAATCCACAGACAGGAGCTGTGAGCTATATAAGTTGGAGGAAGCTGCCCTCAACAAATTGAACTTAGAACATATAAGTGTGACCCATGCCAAAAGACTGTTAAATAAATTAAATACATATGCTAAGGCATTAAAATCAAACCAACCTAGTACTGCCAATAGCTCAAAAAAAAGTATATCATCTGTGAAATGTCAAATAACGAGATAACCATATTACCTCCTGAGGCTTTACCACGGTGTATTAACACTAGGGCATTACCCATTGCTGTACAGACTTCATCCCCCATTACAAAAAATAGTACAAACCTCTCTCAGGCCATGTCCTTGCCTGATCTGATGGAGGTTCCACTTAAGACCAACTTACCTGATCCACCTGTAGTGGGAGAGGTGCAAAAACCTCGAATCCCACACCATCTATTAATCGTAAAAGAGAGAGACCTCCATCTCTCTCTCCACCCTCCATTAGAAACGTTAAGGTTATAACATCAAATAAATTTGATGTTTTGTCTGTTGATGTTTCTAATGAACCAGAAGATAAACTGAATAAATCAGAAATCCAAGTGGAGGTCCACCATCCGCCTCAACAAATAGATCAAAAGGATACAAAGAAAAACACAAACGTAAAACCCAACATACCAAGACCACCTCTGAAGAAACCTACAGGTAACAATGTTAGATTAAAAACTGCTAATAGGAAGACCTCGTCCAAGATGTCTTCCAGAAATAATCCATAGTTTTCTCCTCCATTTTGCAATGGAACTGTCAGGGTTTGAGGGCGAAATATGAAGAACTTAAGCTCTTAATTCATGAACATTCCCCCATAATTGTATGTCTACAGGAAAGTATGCTTGATTCTAACACTCCTAGTCCTCGAGAGTATGTTAGCTATAGAACACCATATTATCAACAAGCAGGGAGCCATGGCGGAAGTCTCATGTACATTCGTCGAGATGTTCCCCAAATACCTATGTCTATACGTACAACCCTGCAGGCAGTGGTTGTACAAATTGATATAGGGAGAAAATATACAATATGCTCTCTGTACTTACCTCCAAATGATAATATTTTATATGATGATTTAGCAGAGGTCATGCAACAACTCCCTCAACCTTTTCTCTTACTGGGAGATATGAATGGTAGACATCCTTTATGGGGTGATGTTTTGGCCAACACAAGGGGCAATATTATCTCATCAATTGTGGAGAATGAGGATGTGGGACTCCTTAATACAGGAGAGCCCACACACTTCCATGTTCAGACAGGTACCTTGTCATGCATTGACCTTTCAATTGCAAGCTCTAACTGCCTTCTTGATTTTGATTGGAGGACATTAGATGATTGGCATACTAGTGATCATGCACCAATCATTATAAACACCAACAAGGGTCCGCCTTTGCAAAGATCGCCACGATGGAATCTAGACAAGGCAGACTGGGTTAAATTTTCTGAGCTAAGTGAAATCGAAGGGAGAGCAGAACAGTTTGAAAGTATTGATGATGGCATAGACCTACTGAATGGAACTCTCCATACAGCAGGAATCAATTTGATTCCCAAAACCACAGGACTATTCAAAAGAAGACCAGTCCCCTGGTGGTCCTCAGAATTAACAACCTTGCACAGAGCCACCAGAAAATCCCTGACTAGATTGCATAGACACCGTACGGATGAAAATTTGATATCATACAAAAAGTGTAGAGCACAGTTCCGTTGTGCCATGAAAGAAGCTAGACGTCAATCTTGGGTGGCTTTTGTTTCCTCCATTAATAGTAGAACACCACCATCTTCTGTATGGATGAAAATAAAAAAGATTGCATGCAAATTTACCCCGAAGCCACCACCAGTGTTGAAAGTGAATGGTCAGTTTGTGACTGAAGGAAATAAAGTTAGCAATGCCCTGGCTGACCATTTTTCAAATGTATCGTGCAAGATTGTAGCAGCTCCTGGTCACCAGTACAGGAGCATTGAAGAAAAGGAAATTTTAAATTTTGCAACAGGAAGGGAAGAATCGTATAATTCTCCCTTTACTGAAAGAGAACTTGATTCCGCACTCGCTACTTGCAATGATACAGCCCCTGGACCCGATGGAATTCCATATGCAATGGTTAAACATGTACATTTTAATACAAAAGTTATGTATTTTAAGTATTATTAATAGAATATGGCATGATCATAGTTATCCAAGTGTTTGTGAACTAGCCATTATTTTAGCCTTTTTAAAACCTGGTAAGGACAAGTTTTTAGCAGCAAGCTATTGACCTATTGCATTGACTTCGTGTTTATGTAAAATCATGGAGAAGATGGTCAATGCAAGGTTGATGTGGTACCTTGAAAAGAAGGGTATTTTATCACCGATTCAATGTGGATTCAGAAAAAATGCACTCAACAACTGATGTGTTGATAAGACTTGAGTCCTCTATTTGTGAAGCGTTTGCTTCCAAACAGCACCATGTGACAGTTTTTTTTTTACCTTGAAAAGGCATATGATACCACATGGAGATATGGTATACTTAAAACAATTCATGAACTAGGATTAAAAGGAGAACTACCACTATTTATTCAGTCATTTCTTTCGTGTAGAGTTTTCAAGTGAGAGTGGGGGAAACTCTATCAGAGAGTAAGTGTCAGGAAGAAGGAGTTCCTCAGGGGAGTGTGCTGAGTGTAACCCTGCTTGCACTAGCAATTAATGGGATATCCTCAGTCGTTCCCCTAGATGTTCTCTCAACATTATTTTTGGATGATCTCTCAATATCATTTGCTGGCACTAGAATGGCAATGGTTGAGAGAAAAATCCAACACTCTATTGACAAAATTATCCAGTGGGCTGACGTGAATGGATTTAAGTTCTCGACAAGTAAAACTACCATTGTCCATTTTTGTCGTATCCGGGTAGTACATCCAGACCCGGATATATACATCAAAGGTCAACGGATACCATGTGCAAGTGAATCTAAATTTTTAGGTTTGATATTTGATTGTAGGCTTACATGGGTTTCTCACTTAAAAGCGTTAAAAGCTAAATGTCTTGAGGCTCTGAATATCTGAAAAGTATTATCCCATACATCATGGGGGGGTAGACTGCAATACTATTTTAAAATAATACAAGGCCTTGATTTTTTCCAAAATTAGTTATGGATGTGAAATATACTCTTCAGCAACCCCAAACCGGTTAAAAATATTAGACTCGATACATCAGGCAGGCATTAGATTGTCCACAGGAGCATTTAAAACCTCCCCTATCCCAAGTTTCCTTGTTGATGCTGGAGAGTTACCTCTAGACCTTTACCGAATATCTTCCATTATTCGGTATTGGTTTAGATTGCAAATACTCCCTAACTCTTTAGCCTTTCAGACTTCAAGCCTTGTAAGACACGCATCATACTTTGAGTTGCACCCAAAATCTCCTCAACCTTATGGCTTTCAGGTGAAACAATTATTAATCAGTCTGGATATAATTAGAAGTAAGGTACTTCCATTCAAGGTATCATCAACGCCTCCATGGAAATTATCAGAGATATCTTTTTGTAAATACCTTATTGGAGTTAAGAAGAATATGACTGACCTAGAAGCCAGGTCTCTTTTTATGGAACATGTTGAAGAACATAGAGGATCGACTTTTATATATACTGATGGCTCCAAATCTGATGCTGGCGTTGGATTTGGAGTACTTAGTAATGGTTGTAATTGTAGAGGTGCACTTCCTCTATCAGCTTCCATATTTACTGCTGAACTGTATGGCATACTAACCGCTATTGAGAAAATAGCGTTGGAGAAGGAGGGTAATTTTACAATTTTTAGTGATGCAATGAGTGTCCTTCAAGCTTTAGAAGTTTTTAATTCTAGCAACCCTCTAGTTTTAAAGATTTTAGAATGGCTTTTTATTATTGGACGGAGAGGTATAACAGTTTAATTTTGTTTGGGTTCCAGCACACCTAGGTGTGTCTGGGAATGAGAAGGCAGATTCACTGGCAAAGAATGCTGCATCCGAGTTGTTGCCAAGAAGATATCCCATTCCGTGTAACAATTTCCTACCTAACTTCAAGAAATTGCTTTGTAATAAATGGCAACAGCACTGGGATAGTCTAGATGGCAATAAAATGAGAGAAGTAACAAATGCCATATCTCCTTGGAGGTATAACATGATGCCCCGAAAATGGGAGACTTCTCTTTGTCGTGTCCGTATTGGTCACACTCGGTTGACACACGAGTTTCTGCTGAAGGGCCAACACCAACCCTATTGTGAAGACTGCCTAGTACCTCTAACAGTGAGGCATTTTTTGACCGAATGCCCCAATTATAATAACTTAAGGAATAGATATTTGTTTGGGGCTCGAGGTGAGGGTGGCAGGTTCATCCTGGCCAAGATTCTTGGACATGATGTGTCCTACTATGCAAGTGGCACTTTTAGATTTATTTCAGAAACAGGTCTTCTGAAAACTAACGTTTATAATCTCATCCAACTTTTACGGTTTTAATTGAATAATCTTTAATTTTTTTGTATATATAAACTAAATGATATCGGCGTCAATGACCTTAGATGTCAGGATGCCTGAAAACCTTAAATCAATCAATCAATCACCAATCATCACCATCATCTCCTCCTATGGCTATTGACGCCAAGGGCCTAGGTTAGATTTCGCCAGTCATCTTTGTCTTGAGGTTTTAATTCAATACTTCTCCATTCATCATCTTCCATTTCACTCTTCATGGTCATCAGCCATTTAGGCCTCGGCCTTCCAACTTTTCTAGTGCCTTGTGGAACAAAGTTGAACGTTTGGTTAACTAATCTTTCTTAGGGAGTGCAAAGAGCATGCCCAAACCATCTCCATCTATCCATCACCATTGATCTTATCCACGAATGGCACTCAAGTAATCTCTCTTATAGTTTCATTTCTGATCCTGTCTTGCCATTCAGCTCCCAATATTCTTCTGAGGGCTTCTTTCTCAAATCTACTGAATATGTTAGAGATTGTTTTATTATCATACTGAGACTCATGTCCATACAATGACACCAATCTCACTAAACTGATATATAGCCGGATTTTCATGCAACAGGATTCAATTCAATTACCAAAACCACAAGGTTATTCAATCGTCGACCAGATTGGTGGTCTTCAGAACTAACTGCCTGCACTGAGCCACAAGAAAATCTTAACTTCATTTCATAGATACTATACAGAGGTAGTAGGTTGACCAGAGCACCAGCCACCCGTTGAGATACTACCGCTAGAGAGCTATGGGCTCATTTGACTGGGCAGACAGTAATACATTGGATCCCCCTCTCTGGTTGCAGCTCTTTATTTCTCTGCCTACACATACACCAAATAGTCTGGCCTATTCTGTACACATTCTCGTCTTTCCTTATACGCCTGACAGCACTGAAATTACCAAACACTTCTTTGATCAAGGGGCTAATTGCTGTACTGTAATTGTTCATTGGCTACTTTCCTCTTGGTAAAGGTAGAAGAGACTTTAGCTATGGTAAGCAGCTCTTCTAGGAGAAGGATACTCCAAAATCAAACCATTGTTCTCTAGTCTTGGGTAGTGCCATAGCCTTTGTATCATGGTCTTTAACTGTCTTGGGTTAGAGTTCTCTTGCTTGAGGGTACACTCGGGCACACTATTCTATCTTATTTTTTTTCTTCCTCTTGTTTTTTTTTTTTTTTTTTTTTTTGAAATGGTGTGTTGGGCAGGCTTAATAGAAAGGCCCTGGTGGTTTATCAAAAGGTTGTATTTTCCTTATCTGATTTTTTTACTTTTCAAAACCATCCTTACTGTCCTCCCTTCAGTTGAAGTGGCTATCCTGGATGGTATTTAGCCTTGCATGGTGTATCAGCTCCTCCATGTTGACTAGTTTTTCAGACTTGTTTTTCGGTAGTCTATGGGTTTCATCAGTCATTTTATTTATATTTCTGTACATATTGTTTTTTGTTATCATTCTTGTTAATTGGTTTTTAAGTATGATGTATCTTTTTTACTGCCATTAATTCTTATGCTCTCTGGAGACATTGAGCAAAATGTGGAACAGTGCATCGTAGATTTCATCCATGTTGTCTACTGTAATGCAATATTCGTGGTCTTCATGCAGATATTCAAGATCTTACAGTTACGTCCAGACAGTATGATATTCTTTTGTGCTCAGAAACTTTGGTTTCTAATATGAGGCACTCATCTGAGATCCATATAACTGGTTTTAAGAAGCCAATAATGTTGAAATGGGATGCCATCCCCAGGGCCAGGTGAATGGCGGTGTATATTTAGGACTGTACCCTGCTTCTCATAAGTCCTGCTATGAATGTGGATGTCATGAGATTCAGATAATAAAAGTTTATGGCAGGCATAACAACTTCTATTTGTGTTCAATCTACCGGAATCCTGGCATGGATGATTCTATCTTTGATTGTCTTCTTACCATTATGGTTAAGATACAAGAAGATGATAGAAGGCCTCTTGTCTTTATTGATGATTTCAATGCTCACCATAGGGAGTGGTTAAATTCTGTTTCTCCTAGCGATCGCCATGGCTTAAGAGCTATAGACTTTGCCTCTGAATCAGGCTGTGAGAAAATTATAAGTGAAGCTACTCACAGGTCTGATAACTGCTTGAACCGTGTATACACCGACTCCCCTTGTGTTATAACAAGTAAGGTTGGTTCTCCAGTTTAGACATCTGATCACACCTTGATTTCACTAGTAGTGAAGACTGAGCAGCCTTTCCCTGATGTATCTTACTTTACTTACTTACTTTGACGGCTGCTTTTCCGGTCCCATACAGTAGGGGAACCCCACTGTCTACAGGACCTCCACTGTCGTTTTACCTTGTTCGTTCAGAGTGTTTAACGTTTCATACTGGGTATTGTTCATTTACTGTTAAATTGTCACTGTTGTATGACTGTTGAAATAAGAAAGTCTTCAGTTTCCTCTTGAAAGCCTTAATGTCTTCCATCATTCGGATGTTTTGTGGGAGCTTATATAGTCTCGGGGCCGCATATTTAAAGGCTCTGGAGCCTAAAGTAGACATATATCTAGGTTCTAATAGTTTGCAGCCATCTGTAACTATTCTCGTATTGACACATTTTGTTTACAGCCCAATATGTAGCAATTCTCATAAGTATTTTGGACAACCGGTTCTGATAACTTGGTGGGTTATTGTACACATTTTAAATTCAATTCTCACTTTTATTGGCAGCCAGTGTAAATCAATTAGTCGAGGGGTGATCCTTTCTCCTGGTGGGACACCTTTTATCAATCTTGCTCCTCTGTTTATTATGTTTTGTAATTTCTTAAGTTGCACTTTTGGTAAATTGTAATAGATAAAGTTGCAGTAGTCAATCGTGGTAGTACACATTTATCACAAGTTTCTTTACAGAATTTTCGTCCAGGTACTTTTTTATAAACGCAATATTTCTTAGATGATAACCAGCAAATTTTATTACTTTATTTATTTGGGCATATAGAGACAGGTTACAGTCAAGAAATACACGCAGCTCTCGAACTTTACTGAATCATTATGTATGTTCATTTGAATATCACCTTAAGTTTCTCACGCTGTTTCTCTTATCCACCACCATGAATTCAGTTTTGTTTTCATTTAATTTTAGTTGTTTAAATGTCATTCATTCTCTAACACTATCAGGGATTTGGTTTAGAGTTTCAGTAGTGTCATCTATATCATTTATGGAGAAGTAAAATTGTGTGTCATCCGCAAATAGTTTAAACTTCACACCATGCCTTTGTAGTATTTTCGATAGACCAAGAGTATAGATGCTGTATAAGATTGGGTTAAGTACACTCTGTTTATGGATTGATATGAAGAATAAGAGTTTCCAATTTGGGCATAGTAATATCTACCAACTAAGTAGTCTTTTAGGCATTTGAAAGCTTGATCTTCAACGTCGATGGACCGTAGATCATTTAGTAGCAGTTCATGCACAACTGTATCAAAAGCATCACGGAGATCGAGCAATATTAAAATACCACATTTATTTTCATCCATCATTTCCAGCATATCATTTACAACAGAGCAGATGGCTGTCTCCTTAGAGTATAGTTTTCTGTAAGCAGATTGGTTGTCAGGCAAAGGTTCTATTACTTAAGTGACTGACTAGTTGTTCAAGAATTACATATTCAAGCTCTTTTGAAACAAAGGATAGATTCAAAATAGGTCTATATGAGCTTAATTCCTGGTAGTCCAGTGCATTTTTCAGAACTGGTGTGACTATAGCCATTTTCTCAGATTTGGGAAACTTGCATTCATCAATACTTGCATTTGCTATTCTCATTATTATTTCAGCTAGACTAGAAAAGTTTCTCTCTCCAATTACTTCAGATATTGGCATAGAATCAATCGTGCAGTTTGTTTTCTTTGCTCTCTTGATAATTCTGGTGATGTCATTTTGTGTTATGTTGTTAAATCTTATTAATTTTGTCTGTATGCCTGGTGTATCATTAATCTGATGTTTAGTATTTACAAATGACCTGGTTATATTTTCAATTTTGTTTTTTAAAAATACTAGAAAATTATTTGCTAGTTCCTGGTCACTGTATCCATCAGGTAGCTACTCTTCTTTTACATTTCCCATTATACCATTTAGGAGACGATATAACTTAATTATGTTTGTTGCTGCTTCGAGGATCTTTTTCTTATTGTATTCACTTTTTTTCCTTCTTGGTAGGTAGGGATATTTACACGCAACAGTTTTGTATTCTACCCAAGTACTTTCATTTTTTAACCTATTCCACTTTCTTTCTTTGTCTTTTTTGCCTCTTTTTCACCAAAGTCTCTCCATCAAACCAAGGAGATTGGTCTTTTACAGTTATAGTTTTTTCCATAGGTGTTCACATGGTATCATATTCACTTTCCTTACTTTATTACAAGTGGTCGTAAGACAGTTAATGCACTTAGCTTCCAACAGACGTTGGTAATCATGATCATAGGGAATGTTGGAAATCTATTTGTTTAGTTCTCGAAAGTCGTGGCTTGAAGACTCAACACTGGGAGATAGTACTTCCTGAGGTTTTGCACTCGGTTAGGTCGCTCTTTTGTACAGCAACTAATGAGACACCTCTTAAACGTTTTCATCATGTTCAGCCTGAGATGCTCCACCTACAGTGATATTGTCTAGGTATGGAAAAGTATCTTTGAGCTTCTCATCCTCAACTAGTTTGTCCATAGCTCTTTGGAATGCAGCTACACCATTCGTCACACCAAATGGAATCCTACAAAATTGAAATAATTTCCCTGCACCTTCAAAAGCAGTGTATATCCTCACACTCTCTTTAATGCTGATTTGGTGATATGCACTCTTCAAGTCAAATGTGGAAAACACCTTATATTTTGCAAGGTCATGTACCATATCCTCTATCCTTGGGAGGGGGTAAGCATCTAGTTCTGTGTATTGGTTAATGGTCTGGGAATAATCAATACAAAGTCTCTTTTTGTGCCTGTCAAGTGGATCTTTGACTACTACAACCTGTGCCCTCCAAAGGGATATACAGTGGAACCTCTACATACGATTGTCCTAACATACAAATTTTCCAACATACGAAGTAAAATTCGACCAAATTTCTGTCTAGACACCAGAAGTAATGCTCCAACATCCAAAGTAGATCTTGTTTACACCGGTAGATGGCAGCACGTAAGAGGGACGCCATTGAGCGTCGAGTGCTCTGTTCTCTGTTCTTGTGTGTATCGTGTGGTTGTCCTCTGTTTGGTTTGTTATTAACAGTGCTTATTTTCTTCCTTTTCTCACATTTCCTTTTTGATTTTACCCATAATCATGGTGCCTAAGAAGCTAAGTTTCAGTACAGGTAGTGGTGAGAAAAGGAAGAAAGCAATTCTTTCATTAGAATTGAAGCAAGAAATTATAGAAAAAACATGAGAGCAGTGTGCATGTGAGTGATACGGCTAAACAATATGGCCGGAATAGACCTATGATCTTGACGATCATCAAGCAGAAGGCAGCCATTAAAGCAGATAAACCATCGAAGGGGATCACCATTATTACAAGACATCGTAGCAATACGATGTCTTTTGTTGATAGGGATAAAGGACAAAGAGATTGTTGGCAACGATCATTTGTGAGAAGGGACAGCGTGATGAACAGAAAGAAAGAAAAAAGTGAAGCAAAGAAAACCAAGATAGCATTAACAAGCTCTTTTAAAAAAAAAGTCTTCTCTCTTTTTCTGTTTCTCTCTAAACATAGCATTAACATGTTCTTTAAAGAAAATCTCTCTCTCTCTCTCTCTCTCTCTCTCTCTCTCTCTCTCTCTCTCTCTCGTTCTTCTTCGGTGTTATAGTGTTAGAGACGTCTATTATTTTTTTCCGAGAGAGAGAGAGAGATTAAACAAAAATGAGTTTAGAGTACATATGATTTTTAACAGCGTCAACGAGTTGAAAAACAATTAAATGTAATTAAGAAAGTAATAACAGCTAATCTGAATTCCTTTATTAACTAAAACAAATATTGATACAAACACACTCGTGTGCGTATGCACAAACACACACACACACAGGTGCAAGAATTGCTACGCAGTAAGAGACAGATGGTCGGGGAGGCGGTAGAGATGGTGACTGCGATAACGTACCATAACTCGTCACTGAAAGTGATGAAAATTAAAGATCAAAAGAAAAAAAATGTAAAAAATATGAAATATAAACAAAAAATAAATAAGCTAAGTTAGATTAAAGTTTCCGTAGTGTAAGTTTCGGTACGTTATCGCAGTCACCATCTCTACCTCCTCGCCGATTGTGTCTCCTCCTGCGTGTGTGTGTGTTTGCGCGCACGCACACGAGTGTGTTTGTATCAATATTTGTTTTAGTTAATAAAGGAATTCAGCTTCGCTGATCTTGTTTTTTTAGTTATATTTAATTGTCTTTCAACTCGTTGACGCTGTTAAAAATCATATGAACACAACACATTTTTGTTTAATCTCTCTCTCTCTCTCTCTCAGAAAAAGTTAATAGATGTCTCTAACACTAACAGTTGAAGAACAGGAGAGAGAGAGAGAGAGAGAGAGAGAGAGAGAGAGAGAGAGAGAGAGAGAGAGAGAGAGAGAGAGAGAGAGAGTATTTATTTAAAGAACATGTTAACACCATGTCTACCTTCTCGCCGATCGTCCGTCTCCTCCTGGCGTAGCAAATCCTACACCTGCGTTGGCCTGTCTCTAAGGTAAAGTGACAATAAAACAAATTTTTTATTTATTATTTCTTTATAATTATCTTGTTTACATGCTTCTTTCATATTATGCAGTTATGTTATTGTTATGTGTAATTATATGTAGTAATTTATTAAGGAGTTAATATAGGTTTTTGGGGTGTGGAACAAATTATACAAATTACAGTGTATTCTTATGGGAATATTTGCTCCAACATACGATTGTTTTAACATACAAAGCAGTTTCTGGAACGAATTAAGATTGTATGTAGAGGTACCACTGCACTTGGTTCAATGACACCTTCAGATAGTAATGTGAAATTTGCTCTTTTACAAACAGCTGGTCATCTTGACTATAGCATCTTGATTTGACTGCAATGGGTTTACACTGTTGAGGTAAGTTCGGAAACAATGACGGTTCATCGATGTCAGCTGTCGCTAGTACACAGACAGGTTTGGCGCCAGTTATCTTCAAACTTGGTCTTTTCCCTTCATATTGAAAAGTCATGCTCTGGTGTTGCTTTTGGAAATCATAACTCAAAATGACATCACAACACAAATCCTTTAGGACCCCTAGCTGTATACAGGGATATCTCTGATCAAGGTGAACCAAGTCTGCTATGACAAATCCAGGGGAACTACCATTGAATGATTTTGATGCCATTGAGACCACTGAGCTTGCAGGGACTACTGTCAGTTTTAGTCTCTGCGCTACTTCATCACATATAAAACTATCTGAGCTACAAGAATCAACTAGTGCCTTCAATGAGTGGCCATTTACAGAGATGTTTGTAGCTGCATGTGAAAGATTATTTGGATAAGTGGCAGTTATTGTATGCAAAATGGGATTATACAATGTAGCAGTGGTACTACCTGAAACTTTTGATTTACAGACTTGCAAAATGGCCTGTTTTACAGCATTTGTTGCATGTGGCAGTACGTGCGGAACAACTCACTCTACCTGTACTGTGAAGTGCATTACCACAGAAATAACATTTTCTCTTTGATAAGTAGGCAGCGGCAACAGCTGAACCTCCAGGTGAACTTCCTTCTGCTCCCTCTTGTGTTGGACGTTGCTGCTGGTCATTGCTGTGCTGCGCCTGCCGCTCTGGAACTAAAGCAGCAGTATGAGGAACAGGTGGCGATGCATATGCGTTGGCACTGCGCTGGGCAAGATCCAACGTACGAGCTTGACTGTGTGCAGTCTCTAGATTCAGTGACTTATTCTCTAGTAGCCGCTGACGAATAAGTACTGAGGCAATACCATTGATAAATGCATCACGTACTAGCTCTTGCCGATATTGTTCTGCTGTGACTGGCTGGAAGTTGCAGTCTTTGCTGAGTTTATGTAACTCACGCAGAAATTCATCAATGGATTCTCCTGACTGCTGTCGTCGGGTCGCCAAAACATGTCTAGCAAAAATCGCATTCGGCAACTTGACATAAACACTATCCAGTTTGGCGATTGTACTCTCAAAAGTACTACAGTCTTCGATCAGTTCATATACACTCGAGGACACACAATCCACTAATGCCCTCAACTTGTCTGGTGCAGCATCTCCACTTTCTTCTATGAAATTAGTGTTCTATGCCAGTGCTTCCACTCTTTGGCTGCATTGGACGAGCTGGGATCTGTGTCCAGTCTGGACGGCATCAGTAACTTAGCCATGATGAGTATGTGTTGAATACCGGTAAATTGTAATGAAAGTAATACTTGGTGATAATTTCCAAGCTTTATTCAACACATTAGCAAACTACCATATCTGTAACAGAAAGAAAGACAACAATGAATAACAACATAAATACACATGTTAACACAAGCACATAACTTATGATAATCATGCTATAAAACATTAACATAGGAAGAACAAAACAATAAACAAAACAATATAAAGAAATACTCAAACATTGACAGTAAGAAACAGCTAGGACCAACTGATATTATCACAAGCATCGTTTATTTTCTTTGTAACTTCTTCAATAAATACGGTAGGAGAAAAATTTTATTTGTGTCTAAAGTTTATTTTCTTTACTAATGCATGTTTCTGTAGATGGAGACAAACATAATAAGTTTGTGTGCTGGGGAGATAGTACATTTCTCTTCAACTTTTATATCAGATACAATATTATTCATGTTATCACTTAAAACAAAGTCCAACGTATGTCCAGTTAAAGTAGTTGTACTGTCGACATTATTCACTTGTCGATATGATTCTAATAACTCGCTAGGTGCCAAAGCGTCAGGATTTTGTGTGTCATCTATCCAAAAATTCAAGTCTCCACAGATAACTAATTTGTTTTTCTCCATGATAATCATCTCAATGAGAGCACCGAATTCTTCAAAAAAGATACTGTACTAGTGTTTGTTCTCGGAGGTTTGTAGACTGTTACAAAGGATTTTTTTTTTTTTTTTTTTTATTTATTCGAAGCTTGTTACACTAGTTCTTTTCATCATATGAAAATTTTATTTCTATGTATTCAAAGCTTGTTACACTAGTTCTTTTCATCATTATGAGATTTGAGTAACTTTTATGAGTTAAGAGTCCGACACCCCCACCAGACCTACCTACCTCTCAGTATGTGAAAGAAGGTGTTTGGGGTGTGTGTCATTTCAGTGATCTTTATCTTGTCGAAGTTGTTTAACCATGTTTCAGATAATGCTAGTATATCCAAATATTTCTCGTTTATCAATTCTCGAATTTGAATAGTTGTATTACCTACAAATTGTAAATTTACATACCCACAGTTTATGACATCCTTTGTAACCATGATCAGTATTTTCCGCAAGTCTCTTCAATTCCAAGTCGTAAGCTTTGCAATCTCTAGAATATACTATGTGGTCACTTGGTTTGTTTAACTTTGTGCAGTTTGTACACTTTGACACTTAAATTACACTCCTTGGTGGAAAGTTTTTCTGAACATTTCCCGCAGACTTTATCATCATTCTTAGACTTGCAATCTTTTTCAAGATGTCCATACCTCTGACAGTGGTAGCAGGTGATCACGTGGTACCTATCATGTATGTTATAAGTACCCCATCGTAACAAAACTTTGTCCCCATTATCATGAATAACCCTCTAAACTTAAGGATCACATTTAGCATGTAGTAGGTGGTCCCCCCTGAAGCATTTTTCTTAAGGACTAAACTTATTTTCTCTTCTATATTTGTGATTTGGTCCAGGCAATGATTTCTTTGAATCAGAGTATTTACTACATCATCTTCATCATTGTACACATTGCATATCATTATTTTGGGTTTTAGTTTTCCAATTTTTCTCATTACAGTGTCAGCCACCAATGTCTGAATTTTGTTTGCCGCCTCTTCTCTAACCATTTTGTTTGCAAAGTTTACAACATTTCCATTCCTAGTTGACCTCATGTTAAGTACTGTATAGGAACGTTTTTTAAGTGCTTGTTCAACCTCGTGTTTTGTTTCAGTAATTTTAGTAGTTGAATTAGTTGATTTAATTACCAACAGATTTTTACCTTAACTTTGTCAGCAAAAGTCGGTTTCTCCGGTTTTGGGTCCATCAATGTTTGAAGTGTTGCCTTAATTGATTCCACATTCTTGGCAAAAAAGTCAACTTTTTCAGTGACGTCGGTAGTCTGGGTGGCATTTGCTGCATGTGCGATAAGGTCCGCAAGTTTGTTTTCCAAGTCATCTATTTTCGTGTCTTGTTCGTTCAGAGCCAGTTCTCTCACAATCACTTCTTCCTTTCATTTTAATATTAATAAATTGGCTTGTCTGGCTTCACCTATGCAGTGTGGGCATAACCAGTCTAGGTTATTCCATTCATTATTAGTGATGCCTATCACACATTTCTTATGGTAGAATCTGTTGCATTCACATCCTATCCATTTTTTCGGGTCTCCGTCCGGGGTTTTACATATGAGGCAGAAATGGTTAGGGACAGACATAGTGTACTGTTTCTCATCACTTAGGTGTCTGCCTAAGATTACTTAATATCTTTTCAATGATATTTTAAGCGGAAAAAGAAAGCTAAAACATGACTCAAGGCGAGTGTTTAACGGAGCTCTGCGCAACACGTCCACATTCTAGCGAGACAACAAATCTTATTCATGTAAGATTTATATGAAATCCCAAGCAGACTGGAATATGATTTTGCATTATCTTTTGGGCTTGAATTGGTCACAATAGTACAGTAGTGTTGATCCTGTAGTCCCTTTGAATGAGAATCTAGTCAGCATAATTGATAGGCGTATCCCTTCTCATGTACTAAGGTACTAAGTGAAGGACAAACCATGGTTCAATGATGACTAGATGTGCTTATTTGGAGAAACAGGAGGCCTATCATCTTTGAAAGGGTAACAGATCAGATTTAACCTGGAATAACTATACTCAGCTTAGAGCTTTTGCTCAGAGAGTTTATGCTTCAACTGAAAAAGAATACAATTTAACCATAAAAGAAACCCTATATGGTACGTTCCAGGAGCATCAGTGGTGGATTACCCTTAAATCTGCACTCTTTGGTGTAGATGCAACAGTTCTTCCTTTACTTAAACCAGATGGCTCTGTCACTCACTGTCCAAAGGAAAAGGCAACCCTTTTGGCAGATATATTTAACAGCAAGCAGAGTAATGAGAAACTCGGACATCCTCATTCCTGTTTTCCTGAGGCTAAACTAACTGTTTTAGCTTTTCAATCTCGTGAAATTAAAGCTCTCTTGATGGACCTTGATTGGTATGGAAGTGTAGACCGAAATGGTATTTTTCCTTTGTTTTATACAAAGACTGCAGATATCTTAGATCCAAATTTATCTGTTATTTTGTGAAAGTTAGCAAGAAGAGGAGCTTTTAGCACTTGTTGGAGAATTGGTAATGTTACTCCACTATGTAAATGTATTTGTGGTAGCTGAAGTCCAGCTGATTACCGCCCAATATCCATAACTCCCATATTATCTAAAGTTTTTGAACGTCTTTTAGCAAAACATCTTAATAGGTTTGCTGAAGGTAATAATCTGTTCCCTAGTTTGCAATTTGGTTTTTGTAAAGGCCTGGGAGCATGTAATGCCCTTCTTACAGTCTCCAATGCTGTACAGAAATCCCTTGATTGTGGTCAGGAAGTTTGTATGATTGGCCTTGATTTTAGTGCTGCCTTTGACCGTGTTAATCATGGTGCCCTCTTTTTCAAATGCAAAAGTTGGGAGTGGGTGGGTCTTTTCTTAATATCATTATTGAATTTTTAAGTAATCGATCACAAAGAGTTGTTGTTAAGGGCCACCATAGGGAATATAGGAATGTGATATCTGGTGTTCCAGCTGATTACCGCCCAATATCCATAACTCCCATATTATCTAAAAGTTTTTGAACGTCTTTTAGCAAAACATCTTAATAGGTTTGCTGAAGGTAATAATCTGTTCCCTAGTTTGCAATTTGGTTTTTGTAAAGGCCTGGGAGCATGTAATGCCCTTCTTACAATCTCCAATGCTGTACAGAAATCCCTTGATTGTGGTCAGGAAGTTTGTATGATTGGCCTTGATTTTAGTGCTGCCTTTGACCGTGTTAATCATGGTGCCCTCTTTTTCAAACGCAAAAGTTGGGAGTGGGTGGGTCTTTTCTTAATATCATTATTGAATTTTTAAGTAATCGATCACAAAGAGTTGTTGTTGAGGGCCACCATAGGGATAGGGAATATAGGAATGTGATATGTGGTGTTCCTCAGGGTAGTGTTCTTGGCCCCTTACTTTTCATACTACACACACGTG
>NC_090728.1:69454488-69471988 GCF_036898095.1 Palaemon carinicauda | reverse complement strand
ACCTCTCTCAGGCCATGTCCTTGCCTGATTTGATGGAGATTCCACCTGACACCAAGTTACCAGGTGCACCTGTATTGGGGAAGGTGCAAAAACCTGGTAGCTCACCACCTACTAATCGGAAAAAGAGAGACCGCCATCTCTCTCGCCCCCTTCCATAAGAAATATTAAAATTACGACGTCAAATAAATATGATGCTTTGTCTGTTGATGTTTCTGATCTAATGTAAGTCGAGTTAAATAAATCAGAAATTCAAGTGGAGGTCCACCAACCTCCTCAACAATCAGATAAAAAAGACAAAAAGAAAATCATAAATGCGAAACCCAATCTATCAAGACCCTCTTTAATAAAACCACCTAGAAATAGTGTTAGATCAAAAGCTGCTAATGGGAAGACTCCATCCAAGGGGTCTACCAAATTATAAACCATAGTTTTTTCCTCCATTTTGCAATGGAATTGTCAGGGTTTAAGGGCCAAATATGAAGAATTTAAGCTCCTTATTGATGAGCATTCCTCCATAATTATTTGTCTACAGGGTAGCAAATTATCATATACTCCTTGTCCTCGCGAATATATTAGTTATAGGACACCATATGATCACCAAGTGGGGAGCCATGGCGGAAGTCTCATATACATTTGTCGAGATGTTCCTTAAGTTTCTCTGTCTATTTGTACACCTATGCAGGCAGTGGTTGTACAGATTGATATAGGGAGAAAATATACAATTTGTTCTCTGTACTTGCCTCCAAATGATAACATTTTGTATGATAACTTAGTAGAGGTGATTCAACAACTCCCTCAACCTTTTCTTTTACTTGGAGATTGAATGGTAGACATCCTTTGTGGGGTGATGTTTTAGCAAACACGAGGGGAAATATCATATCATATCAATAGTGGAAAATGATGATGTGGGACTCCTTAATACAGGAGAGCCCACACACTTTCATGTCCAGACAGGTACCTTATCATGTATTGACCTATCAATCATAAGCTCTAATTGCCTTCTCGACTTCGATTGGAGGACATTAGATGATTGGCATACTAGTGATCATACACCAATCATTATAAACACCAACAATAGTCCACCTTTACAGAGATCGCCACGATGGAAGGAATCTAGACAAGGCAGACTGGGATAAATTTCGTGAGCTAAGCAAAATTGAGGGGGATGCAGGAAAGGTTGAAAATATTGATGATGCCAAAGACTTACTGAATGGAACTCTCCATACAGCAGGAGTCAATTCAATTCCCAAAACAACAGGGTTATTCAAATGACTACCAGTACTGTGGTGGTCTTCAGAACTAACTGCCCTCCACAGAGCCACAAGATCATCTCTAACACGATTGTGTAGACGCTGAACTGATGAGAATTTAATTATGTACAAGAAATGTAGAGCACAGTTCCGTCGTGCCATTAAAGAACCAAGGTGCCAGTCATGGATGTCTTTTTGTTTCCTTCATCAACAGTAGAACACCACCATCTTCTGTGTGGAGGAAAGTAAAAAAGATAGCTGGCAAATTCAACCCCAACCCACCACCAGTGTTGAAGGTGAATGGTCAGTATGTAACTGAAGCAAATGATGTTAGCAATGCCCTGGCTAAACATTTTTCAAATGTATCCAGCAAGTGTGAAGGAGCCCCTGGTCACCAGTATAGGAGCATTGAAGTAAAGAAACTTTTTTTATTTTGCAACAAGAAGGGAATTCTCCTTTCACTGAAAGAGAATTTGATTCCGCACTTGCTCATTGCAACGATACAGCCCCTGGACCCGATGGAATTCTATATGCAATGATTAAACATGTACATTTTGATACAAAGCTATTTATTTTAAGCATTATTAATAGAATATAGCATGATCATAGTTACCTAAGTGTTTGGAAACTAGCCATTTTTCTAGTCTTTTTAAAACCCGGTAAGGACAAGTTTTTAGCAGCAAATTACAGGTCAATTGCATTGACATCTTGTTTATGTAAAATCATGGAGAAGGTGGTGAATGCAAGGCTGATGTGGTACCTTGAAAACAAGGGTATGTTATCACCGATTCAATGTGGATTCAGAAAAATGCACTCGACAACTGATGTGTTGATACGACTTGAGTCTTCTATTTGTGAAGCCTTTGTTTCCAAACAGCACCATGTGACAGTAGTTTTTGACCTTGAAAAGGCATATGATACAACATGGAGATATGGTATACTTAAGACCCTTCATGAAATGGGATTGAGATGAGTGCTGCCACTATTTATTCAGGCATTGCTTTCACATAGAGTTTTTAAAGTGAGAGTAGGGGAAACTCTTATCAGAGAGTAAATGCCAGGAAGAAGGAGTTCCTCAGGGTAGTGTGCTAAGTGTAACCCTTTTTGCAATAGCAATTAATGGGATATCCTCAGTCATTCCCTGGGATGTTCTCTCAACATTATTTGTGGATGATCTCTCCATATCATTTGCTGGAGCTAGAATGGCAATGGTCGAGAGAAAAATACAACTCTCAACTGACAAAATTATCCAGTGATCTGATATGAATGGATTTAATTTTTTGACAAGTAAAACTACAATTGTCCATTTCTGTCGTATCCAGGGATTACTTCCAGACCCGGATATATACATTAAAGGTCAACGGATCCCATGTGTAAGTGAAGCTAAATTTTTAGGTTTGATATTTGATTGTAGGCTTACATGGGTTTCTCACTTAAAAGCATTAAAAGCTAAATGTCTTGAGGTTCTGAATCTTTTAAAAGTATTGTCTCGTACATCATGGGGGGAGACTGTAAAACTATTTTAAAATTATACAAGGTCTTAATTTTTTCCAAAATTGGTTATGGGTGTGAAATATACTCCTCAGCTACCTCAAGCCGATTAAAGATGTTAGATTCAATACATCATGCTGGTATAAGATTGTCCACAGGAGCGTTTAGAACCTCGCCTATCCCAAGTCTCCATGTTGATGTTGGAGAGTTACCTCTAGACCATTACCGCATGTCTTCCATTATTCGGTATTGGTTTAGGTTGCAAAGACTCCCAACTCTTCAGCCTCGTAAGGAACTCAACATACTTTAAGTCGCACCCAAAATCTCCTCAACCTTATGGCTATCGAGTAAAACAATTATTAAATAGTCTTGATAAAATTAGAGGTAAGGTACTTCCATATAAGATACCATCAACCCCTCCGTGGAAATTACCAGAGATATCTTTCTGTAAATATTTTATTGGTGTAGAAAAAAACATGACTGAATTAGAAGCTAGGTCTCTTTTTATGGAACATGTTGAAGAACATAGGGAATCAACTGTTATATATACCGATGGCTCCAAATCTGATGCTGGCGTTGGATTTGGAGTATATAGTAGTTCTTTGAACTGTAGAGGGACACTTCCTCCAATATCTTCCATATTCACTGCTGAATTATATGGCATACTAACCGCTATTGAGAAAATAGCGTTAAAAGAACAGGGCAATTTTACCATTTATAGGGATTCAAGAAGTGTTCTTCAAGCTTTAGAAGGTTTTAATTCTAGTAACCCTTTAGTTTTAAAGATTTTAGAGTGGATTTTAATCATTGG
Source organism: Palaemon carinicauda (assembly GCF_036898095.1). Classification (NCBI taxonomy): domain Eukaryota; kingdom Metazoa; phylum Arthropoda; class Malacostraca; order Decapoda; family Palaemonidae; genus Palaemon; species Palaemon carinicauda. The sequence continues at coordinate 69,468,436 of NC_090728.1, read as the reverse complement.
CCTAAAAGGTATAACAGTTCGATTTTGCTGGGTTCTGGCACACGTAGGTGTGTCTGGAAATGAAGAGGCAGATTCACTGGCAAAGAGTTCTGCAGCTGAGTTGCTACCAAGAAGGTCTCCCATTCTTTGTGATGATTTTTTACCAGCAATTTGGAATTCTATTTATAACAATTGGCAACAGCATTGGGATAGTTTAAGTGAAAATAAGACGAGAGAAATTGCAATTGGTATATCCCCTTGGAGTTATAATGGGATGCCCGAAAATGGGAGACTACTCTTTGTCGTCTCCGCATTGATCACACCCAGATGACACGGGAGTTTCTGCTGGCTGGCCAACACCAACCATATTGCGACGACTGTTTGATACCCTTGACAGAGAGACATTTGTTGACTGAATTGAAAGAAATAGATATCTGTGTGAGGCTCGTGGTGAAGATGACAGGTTCATCCATGCCAAGATCCTTGGACATGATGTGTTGTACAATGCCAGTGGCATTTTTAAATTCATATCAGAAGCTGGTCGTCTTAATGCTATTTAACTTTTATATCATATTAACTTCTCGTGGAATTTTTAGATTTATATCCAATGCAGGTCTTCTTAATGCTATTTAACTTTTATAACATATTTACTGTATGTCTGGTTTTAATGGAATATTCTATTAATCTTTATAATAAACGGTATCGGCATCAATGACCTTCGATGTCAGGATGCCAGAGAACTTCAAATCAATCAATCAATCTGGTAGTTGAATCACTAGAACTTCAAAAGTTCAAACTCGCACCAAATGTTATGATGAACAGGTTTATATAAGTCCTTTTATAGCTTATATATCAAATATTTGTTTTAATGTTAATATTTTACAAATATTTTATTTTAATTTTTCATTATTCCTCAGATCGTTTTTTTATTTCCTTATTTCATTTCCTCACTAGGCTAGTTTTCCCTGTTGGAGTCCTTAGGCTAATAGCATCTTGCTTTTCCAGCTAGTTTTGTAGCTTGGCTAGTAATAACAATGATAATAATGATGATAATAGGAATATAATTACATACAAGAAATGTAGAGAACAGTTCTGCTGTGCAATTAAAGAAGCTAGGTGCCAGTCTTGGAGATCTTTTGTTACCTCACTCAACAATAGAACACCACATTTTCTGTACGGAGGAAAGTAAAAAAGATAGCAGGCAAATTTAATCAACCCACCACCAGTGTTGAAGGCTGCATGTGACTGGAACAACTGAGGTTAGCAATGCCATGGCCAATTATTTCTCCAATGTAATATGCAAGTGTGTAGCAGCTCCTGGTCACGAGCATAGAAGTACAGTATTGATGAACAGAAAATGCTAAATTTTACAGAAGATGAGGAAGAATCTTACAATGCTCTTCTTACTGAAAGGGAATTTGATTCCGCACTCGCTACCTGCAACGATACATCCCCTGAACTCAATGGAATTCCATATGCAATGATTAAACATGTACCTATCAATATTAAGTGATGTATTTTAAGGCTTATTAACAGAATATGGCTTTATCATAGTTATCCAAGTGTTTAGGCACTAGCCATTATTTTAGCAATTTTAAAACCTGGCAACGATAAGTTTTTAGCAGCAAACTATCGACCAATTGCATTGACATCTTATTTATCTAAGATCATGGAGAAGATGGTCAATGTAAGATTGATGTGGTACGTAGAGACGAAAGGTATTTTATCATCTATCCAGTGTCAATTTAGAAAAATTCACTTAACTGATGTGTTGATGCCACTTCTATTTGATAAGCCATTTGCTTCCAAACAGTGCCATGTAAGTCTGTTTTTTCACTTTGAGAGGGCATATGATACTGCATGGAGATATGATATACTTTAAACCAATCATAATTTGGGATTGACATGAGAGCTACCATTGTTCATTCAATCATTTGTTTCACATAGATTTTTTTTTCAAGTTAAAGTAGGTGCAACTCTGTCAGAGAAAATGTCAGGAAGGAGTTACCCAGGGTAGTGTGCTAATTGTAAGCTTATTTGCATTAGCCGTTAATACGGTATTCTCTGTTATTCCACGAAATATTCTCTCAACACTCTTTTTAATGGATTTCTCCATATCATTTGCTGGAGCTAGAATGTTAGTGACTGAGAGAAAACTACTGTCAATTGACAAAATTATTCAGTGGGCTGATATGAATGAATTTAAATTTTTGACGAGCATAACTCTTGTTCATTTCTGTCGTATTTGGGGAGTACATCCTGACCCTTCTATGTACATCAAAGGTCAACAGATCCCATATGTAATTGAAGCTAGATGTTTAGGATTGATATTTGATAGCAAACTAACATGGGTTCGTCACTTTAAAGTATTAAAAGTAAAATTTATTGAGGCTCTGAATGTTTTAAAAGATTTTTCAAATATACCATGGTGGGCAGACTGCAAGACAATTTTAATGTTGTGCAAGGTCTTAATCATTTTAGAAATTAGTTGAGTGTGGGAAATATACTCCACAGCCACCCCGAGCCAGTTGAAGATTTTAGATTTTATACGCCATACTGGTATCAGATTGGCTACAGGAGCATTTAGAACTTCACCTATCCCAAGCCTCCTTGTTGATGCTGGAGTATTACCTTTAGACCTTTGCCGAAAGTCTTCCATTGTTCAGTGTTTGTGTAGGTTGCATAGATTTTCTGAATTCTTTAGCCTATCAGACTGCAAACTTGTAAGGCATTGTAGATATTTTGAATTGCACCCAAAATCTGCTTAGTCTTTATTTTTTTGGGTAAAACAATTAGTAAACAGTCTTGATATAGCTAGAAGTAAGGTGCTTCCATTTAAAATATCATCAACCCCTCCATGAAAATTGCCTGACATATCTTTCTGTTAATATTTTATTGGTATAAAAAAGAATATGACTGACTTGGAAGCCAGGTATCTTTTTATGAAGCATGTTGCACAACATAGGGAATCTACTTTTATTTATATCAATGGCTCTAAATCTAATGCTCGCATTTTATTTGGAGTATATAGTAATAGTAAGGCTTTTAATTGTAAAGGTGCACTTCCTCTAGTATTGTCTGTATTTACTGCTGTACTATATGGCATATTGACTCCTATTATAAAAAATAGCATTAAAAGATGAGGGCAATTTCACTATTTTTAGTGATGCACGAAGTGTCCTACAAGACTTAGAAGTTTTTAATTCCAGTAACCCTCTAGTTTTAAAGATTTTAGATTGGCTCTTCATTAGTGGGCTGAGAGGTATATCAGTTCGATTGTGTTGGATTCTGAGCCACGTAGGTGTATCTGGGAATAAGAAGGCAGATTTACTGGGAAAGAATACATGAGCTGAATTGCTACCAAGAAGCTATCCCTTCTTCTGTAATGATTTTTTTACCTAGCATTAGGAATTTGTTTTTATAATAATTGGCAACATTATTGGGATTGGGTAGATGGAAATAAGATGAGAGAAATAACAAATATTATATCTCCTTGGAGGTATAACATAGTTCCCTGAATGTGGGAGACTACTCTTAGTTTTCTCCGCATTGATCACACTCGGTTGACATATGAGTTTCTGATGACTAGGCAACACCAGCCATATTGCAAAGAATGTTTGGTACCCCTGATAATGTGGCACTTGTTGACCTAATGCCCCACTTTTAGCAGCTTAAAAGACATGGTGTATCATACTATGCTTGCAGTATTTTTAGATTTATTTCAGAAGCAAGTGTTCTGAAAATGATTTAACTCTTATAAAGACATCTTTGCTTTCATTGTTTTGAATTGAATTTCCTTGTATTCTTTATTTATCACAAATGATATTTGCATTAATGACCTTAGATGTCAGGATGCCAGAACACTCCAAATCAATCAATTGTTTACTTACATATTTTTATTTTTATTTTTATTTTTTTTTTTTTTTTTTTTTTTTTTTTTGAAGGTCTTGCTTGTTTTATACTCTTCCAATGTTATCCAAGGTTCGTCATTAATTGGATGATTTATGGTCTTGCTGTGCTTTTTATTCTTCTCTGAATAGTTGAGTTTTGAGTCTGGAATATAGATTTTCCATTAACATTTCTGTGGGTTATTTAACTGAGATCTTTTTGTGTTAAATTTCTAGAAATGTGTTATATAATTAAATAAAAACCTGTTGTCTATCCTTAGTAACATACATTTGGTGTAGAAGTGGAAAAAAATTAAAAATTAGTACAATACATATTAGCATTGTTGGGGAAATAGGGGAACAGGTAATGATGGTAGGTGGAATACCCTTATAGCCAAAATAATTACATTAAATAATTTTCCTGGTTCCCTACCAGTAGTCATATGTGAGAATGTTAAGGAAAGACTAAATTATAATAGATTGATTGGGGTCTTCAAATGATTGATAAGTTTTTATAAAATGCTTGCTTTGTATAACAAAGAAATATTTTTTTCTGAGTAATCTTATTGCTCATAAATTGTTTTATCTGTAAACTTACACAATGCTTGCTTGGTTAAAGCAAACATGTTATTTTTAATGGTTTATATTGGTTTTTAAAGTTTGAGACCAGAATTACATTTATAGACAAGCATAGAGCAGCCCAAAAGAAATTTATTTTTTCTGCCTGACTATGAGGACAGTTGTCCTCAGAAAGATGAAGGGTTTTAAATGTATATCTTAGTAAATATAACATTGTGGATTGACCTTATTTAGTCTTCGTAAAATAAATTGTGAAGAAACAGGAGTGTGCTATGTAGAATAGAAAGAGCTTATTGTGATAATTAGAAATATGCTTTTTATGATTTTTTATGTTTTAATGAAGAAGTATTAATACATTAAAGAAAATTTAAAGTTGAATTTTATCATACCATTATTTTTCAGGGTCACTGGCGTGGAGATAAAGACAGACGTGGAGGTGGTAGTTTTCGTGGACACCGTAATAACAGGCCTACATATGCAGAGGAGGATGCTGGTAGGAATAACAGTGGGAATAGGTCAGTAAATGAATGGAATCTCTGATAATAAATTGAAGTGGGAAAATTTGAATAGTATTATGTTACTTGTTTGAAAGATCGTTAATTATTACTTTTATGGCAAACTAACTGGTGAATTACTGCGGTCTTTATCCTGAGAATATTTCCCAAATATTTGTTTTTTGTTCTATAGGACCTTCTTAACGAGAGAATGCCTTGTCAAAGTCGTCTTGCTTCAACAGGAAAAATTGAAGCATTGTGACGGGCAAGATGGCTCTTGAATTTGGGGAAATTGCTCCCCCAGTTTGAATCTAAATTTCTATCATATACAGTATATATATATATATATATATATATATATATATATATATATATATATACACAGTATATATAACGGATTTTGAGCGAAGAGAAATATCTATTTTTGGGTGAGATAGCCTTGTCGTCCTGATGGAAGGTTCCTTTCAGTAGCTTCCTAGGGTATATTTGACTACAGTGATATTCCCAGAGAATTTAACTAAGGGTCTCCAGAATTCTAACTCCTGGCGTGAATATCCTTAAAGTTTCCTTTTAGGATATCGCATAATATCAGGGGACGTATTCTTGACACGCCACATAGCAATCTGCACCCCGCATAGCGTTTACGCTTCGAGGGGAAAAGTGGCAAAATAAAAGAGGAACCGTTACAAAAAATTCTCCTCCTCCATTACTGTTTGAGTACTCAGATGGCGCCACAATCGTCGGCCATCTTTATCCTTTGTAGCGTTAAGCCAGTACTTATAGATACAGTAATATCGGGAGGGAGGCTGCCAAAGCCTTTCATAGAAAGAAGGGCGGGTCCATCAAGACGACATGGCTTCGCTCAAAATCCGTTTTTTGGGCTCAGGCCATGTTGTCCTGATGGAAGTTTACCAGAGCATTAATGTATCGTGGATTTCCCAGTCGTGCCTTTTGACTTCAAGACAATCTTTCCCTGGTCCTTTAGACCTAAGAGACCTTTGACTTTACCACTATATGTCATTTCTGCTAATCATATATTATGTTAGTGCTTCCTGCCCTCTACAGGGAAGAGTCAAACTAGACTCGGAAAAAATCTCGAAGTTGCATATTTTATGTAACCCACCTAGCATCAAAAGAAACATGCAAGTCTCACTGTATGTCATTAGCCAAAGTTTGTATTTAGTGTTGGAACACATTACCTCTAGCTAGAAAAGTTTGTATAATTGTAGGAACAAAGTTAGTACAGTGGAACTTCTACATACGATTGTCCCAACATACGAATTTTCCAACATCCGAAGTAAAATTCTACCAAATTTCTGTCTCGACACTCGAAGTCTTGCTCCAACAGACGACGTAAATCATACGCGTACGCATGGAATTTTCTCGAAAGCGTCGATTGTAGTTTCTTGTTGACGCCACTAGATGGTAGCACATAGGAGGGACGACAATCGAGCGTCGCCTTGATCAGTCCTCCCATCTCGTGCGCATCGTGTGGTTGTTCTCTATTCGCTCAGTTATTAACGGTGCTTTTTATCTTCCTTTTTCACATTTTGTTTTTGTATTTTGTAATCATGGGTCCTAAAAAGCTTAGTTTCGGTTCAGGAAGTAGTAGTGGTGAGAAAAGGAAGAAGTCAATGCTTTCATTAGAACTAAAACAAGAAATAATAGAAAAGCATGAGCGAGGTGTGCGTGTTAGCGATCTGGCTAAACAATATGGCCGGAATATGTCTACGATCTCGACGATCATAAAACAGAAGGCAGCCATTAAAGCAGTGAAACCTTCGAAGGGGATCACGATTATTTCTAAACGTCGTAACCCTACCCTGGAAGAGATGGAATGCCTTTTGTTAATATGTATAAAGGACAAGGAGATTGTTGGCGATACGATCACTGAAACGATCATTTGTGAGAAGGCCAGCGCTATCTGTTGACACTTGAAGACAGCGGGCTCTGGAGGTGACACGGGGGATAGTTCAACCGATCCTACGACGGAGGAATTCAAGGCGTCTCAAGGTTAGTTCGAGAAATTTAGGAAACGGACCGGGATTCATTCAGTTGTTCGGCATGGAGAAGCTTCAAGTTCGGACACCAAGGCTGCTAAAGACTTTGTTAAAAAGTTCGAAAGCATCGTGGCGGAGGAAGGTTACGTAGAGCACCAGGTGTTCAACTGTGATGAAACCGGTCTGTTTTGGAAAAAGATGCCTAGTCGAACATACATTACCGCCGAAGAGAAGAAAATGCCTGGACGTAAGCCAATGAAGGATCGGTTGACTCTTGCGCTTTGTGCCAACGCCAGCGGGGACTGCAAAATTAAGCCTTTATTAGTTTACCATTCCGAACACCCTAGGGCATTTAAAGCACATAGAATTAATAAAGACCTGCTACATGTTCTATGGCGTTCTAATTCTAAGGCTTGGGTCACTAGGCATATCTTTGTGGAATGGGTAAACGTAGTTTTCGGCCCTGCTATCAAGAAGTACCTTCATGAGAGGAATTTGCCTTTGAAGTGCTTGCTTTGTTTGAACAATGCACCCGCTCACCCCCCAGGACTCGAAGATGATATCATCGACGAATACAAATTTATCAAAGTGTTGTATCTTCCACCGAATACCACCCCTATCCTCCAGCCCATGGACCAGCAAGTCATCTCTAATTTTAAAAAGCTCTACACCAAACACTTATTTAAGCAGTGCTTTAATGACACGCAAAGCACCAACTTAACTTGCGTGAATTTTGGAGGAACCATTTTAATATCGTGCACTGCTTAAAGATCATAGATCAGGCTTTGGATGGAGTAACTCGTCAGACACTGATCAGCTTGGAAGAAGCTTTCGCCTGATGCTGTTGCTCCCAGAGATTTTGAAGGTTTTGGCCCCGAGAATGAACCTGTGCTTGCCGCCTAGGAAGACGTTGAAGAGATTGTATCCCTTGGCAAGTCCATGGGTCTGGAGGTGGATGAAGATGACATCACCGAACTCGTCGATGAGCATCATGAAGAGCTCACCACCGAGGAACTCAAGGAGCTGCAAACCATGCAGCATGATGAGTTCCAAGCGCAGTTGAGTGAGTCGGAGGAGACCGAGGAGGTAGGCCCAATCTTAGGTACGGTTGAAATAAAAGAGATGTTAGCATATCAATAACACGTGGTTGATTTCATCGACAAGTATCACACACAGAAACTTCAGGTTTGCCGTGTAGTTGCACAGTTCGATGATGTTTGTTTAACTCATTTTAGAAAAATTCTCAAAAGCCGTACCAAGCAACTTTCTCTCGATAGTTTCCTTAAAAAATCTATGAAACGGTCTAGTGATCATGATGAAAAGAAAGTGAAGCAAAGAAAAGGAAGACCGAATCGAGTGAAAGTGATGAAAATTAAAAATAGAAAAGAAAAAAATTTAAAAAAAAAATATAGAATTATTAAAAACAAAAAAAATAAGCTAAGTTAGGTTAAAGTTCACGTAGTGTAAGTTAGAGTAAGTTACGGTACCTTATCGCAGTCGCCGTCTCTACCTCCTCGCTGATCTTCCGTCTCCTCCTGCATAGCAGTCCCTACACCTGCGCTGGCCTGTCGCTAAGGTAAAGTGTTAATAAAAACCCATTTTTTATTTATTATTTCTTTATTATTCTTTTTTTTTAGATATTTCTGTATTATTCAATTGTATTAATGTTATGTGTAATTATGTGTAGCAATTTATTAAGGAGTTATTATGGGTTTTTAGGCTGAGGAACTAATTAAACAAATTGCAGTGTATTCTTATGGGAATATTTGCTCCAACATACGATCATTTTAACTTACGAAGCAGTTTCTGGAACGAATTAAGATCGTATGTAGAGGTATCACTGTACTTTTGTTCAGTTACTTCATGCAGAATAAAGGGTTTAAATAAATGCTCTCATATAGGCTTTATTAGGAATGTTTAGGGTGAAATAAGATGCACAAAACCATTAGTCATTTATTGTCAAACAATAAATAAAGATTAACATACATTTGTAAGAATGTAAAAAATGTAAATGAAAATCATTTCATAACATAGACAAGATAAAATAAATAAGAAAAGTTTGTTTTATCTGAAAATAAAAATAAAACTTTGCCACCTCACATGAAAATTTTTGTTTCAGAAATTTTAATGTCTTTCTGAGAATTTATCTATTTACACTTGTGTAATAAACACATGGCACTAGTGTTCAGTCTATGTTATATCACCTTAGTATATTGGAACACTCCCTAATGTCATTGTGATGACATCTCTACCATGTTGCACCATAAAGTGCTAGCATGCACACCCTTTAGAATTACAGTCCCTTGAATTCACTGTTCCTCGTAGCACTAAGCGACAGGTTTTAGCACACTACCTGCCGCTACCACGAAACGCTTTAACTCCTGCACTTGCTTTGCATAGTGTTTAAAGAATACTCTGGATGACTTCAATCCAGTGAACGAGCGAAGACTCTCAAAGTCCATTAGCTGGAAGAAATTTAGCGAAGAAGCAATCTTCCTAGGATCATGACCTGCGGGTGTACTGTCAGGATCCGCTCTGCGAATAAAGTAGGTGATCTTCGCCCTTAGTTATTTTAGTGATAGGTTTGAACCCGATGTTTCTCCTTTAAAGAGCTGTCCTCCCCTGAAGTCTGAAGTTCTGCAAAGATAGACCTTTAGACACTCCAATGGACACAGCGAGACATCTTCCTTCAGAGGGCAGATTCTCCAGGGACCCAATCTCTTAGTGGGTAGCTCATTCTTAACGAGAAACGTTGGGTTGGGAAAGAGGTTTAGCTCACCCGTTTCAGCAAACTGGATATGGCCTTCTTCTCTAGATTAGGGCACTATTTCACTAACTCTAGCCCCTGAGGCTAGAGCAAACAAGAAAATAACTTTCCGAGTCATCTTTCAAAGAGCAAGCCTCATTGTCTAAACTTGAGGCAAAATGTAACACCTTATCAAGAGACCACGAGATGGGCCTTGGAGGTGCTGCGGGTCTAAGTCTGGCACATGCCTTAGGAATTTTATTAAAAATTTTGTTAGACAAGTCTATCTGGAAGACATATAATAAAGGTCTTGTCATGGCAGATTTACACGTAGTTATCGTGTTGGCTGCTAAACCTTGCTCATGAAGGTGGATAAAAAAAGACAAACAGAAATCCATTGAGATTTCCTTTGGATTCTTTGCCTTGACAAAAGCCACCCATTTCTTCCAAGATGACTTGTATTGCCATTTGGTAGATTTTGACTTATATTCCTCCAAGAAGTCAATACTTTCTTTCGAGATCCCAAACCTTTTCTTTACTGCTAGGGAGAGAAAATCATGAGATAAAGGTCTTGGGTTTTCTGTAATGAAGCGAAGACAATCGACTTCTGAACTGGTTGAGACAGAACTGGGTTCGGCAGAGGAATCAGCCTCGGCTGTAATTCCAAAATCAAGGGAAACCAGTTGTTCCGGGGCCACTGGGAATCCACTAGGGCTGCTGTTCCCTGAAAGGATCTCGGCTTTTTGAGGACCTTCAACAGCAGGTTGGGTGGAGGGAACAGGTAAATCCTGGTCCATTTGTTCCAATCCAGGGACATGGTGTCCACTGCTTCCGCTCGAGGGTCCTCGTACGGAGCCACGTATCGAGGAAGTATCTTGTTGTCGCTCGTTGCAAAGAGGTGGATCTGCAGTTCTGGGACTTGATGCAAGATGAAGGAGAATGATTTTGCGTCTAGGGACCATTCTGACTATCGGAGCTAGCCTGGATAGAGCGTCCGCTGTCACATTGCGGAACCCTTGAAGGTGAACTGCTGATAAGTGCCATCTCTTCCTTTCCGCTAATCGGAAGATGGCCAACATCACTTGATTGAGTTGAGGCGATCTTGAGCCTTGACGATTCAGACATCTTACTACCACTTCGCTGTCCAGCATCAGTCTTATGTGGACTGAAGGACGAGGGGACAATTTCTTCAATGTGAGAAAGACTGCCATGGCCTCCAAGATGTTGATGTGAAAGGTTCTGAACAGAGAGGACCAAGTTCCCTGAATTCTGCACTGATGGGAGTGACCCCCCCATCCTTCCAATGATGCGTCCGTATGGATGACAACTGAGGGTGGAGGTGGCTGTAGAGGTATTGACCTCTTGAGCTTTCCGGCCTCTGACCATGGCTTGAGAAGTGATCGGAGCCGAATTGGTAGTGGTTTTCTTAGATCTCTTCGAGCGTTTGATTCGTATCTTCTCCATACTCCTGATGCATCTTTTAGCTGTGCTCTTAGCACTGGGTCTGTCACTGAAGCAAACTGGAGGGATCCCAGCACACTCTCCTGTTGGAGTCTTGAAATCCGACTGGATTTTTGAAGTCTCTTGACAGATCCTGCTATCTCTCTCCTCCTCTTTAATGGAATGAAGAGGCGATGTGACTGTAAGTCCCAATGTATGCCAAGCCATTGGAACTTCTGAGCTGGAGATAGTCGAGACTTTTTGGTGTTGATTTTGAATCCTAGATATTCCAGGAACTGGATCATCATCTTGGATGCTTGCAAGCATTCCGCTTCCGATGCTGCTCACACCAGCCAATCGTCCAGGTATGACACCACTTGGACGTCTTGTAGGTGTAGTTGTTGAACGACTGCTTCTGCAAGCTTTGGGAAGATGCTTGGGGCTATGCTTAGTCCGAAGGGCACGGCTTTGAAAACGTACTTGCTTTTTTGTAGCCTGAATCCTAGGTAGGAGGAGATCTGGCGATTCATCGGAATGTGCCAATAGGCATCCACCATGTCTATGGAGACTGTGTGTGCCCTTTTGGGCAATAGGGCCCTTATGTGTTGAAGGGTCAACATCTTGAACTTGTTCACGATAAACTTGTTGAGAGGGGACAAATCAAGAATGACTCGAGTTTGTCTGAGTCCTTCTTTGGAACACAAAACAGCCTTCCTTGGAATTTGATGGACAGCATCAATGATCTTCAAAGTCAGGATGTCTGAGAACTTCAAATCGTTCATTTATTCATTGTGCTCCATGAAAGCTCCTTATTGTACTCTTTGTGCCAGAAAGACCTAATCTGCCATGTGATTAGTTCATACTGTCAGAGGATTACCATTTTAGAAAGACACTGCTTCCTCTTATCCAGTGTTTTTTGTGGTTAGTGTGTTGTGTGGTCTCCAAGGACTTTCCTATAATAGGTTAGAACAGGGAATCCATAATCACCATAGAAATATTCTCTCTTACTCTAGGGTTGTTGTATGATGTGCAAAGCACGGACTCGGTGTATATAAGGGAGACATTGAAGTTCAGGTGCTATTGAACTTGACATAAAACTTCCAATGCAGAAATTGTCTGGCTATCAATGACACATCATCACCAAGAACCATCACCACAGCTAGAGACAATTCTACCAATACGTTAATGTGCGCCCAACCTTCATCTATTTGTAATTCGTCTTCTGAACATGTTTGTTTTGGGCTCCTGTAAAGGAAGTAATCTTCTTTCACTGTTAAGTAATATGAATCAAGTTACTTTATGATTATCTTTCCACTGTTTTTAGTAATGTTAACATACTGTGGTGATTTAATTACCCTTCATGGTTGCCTAATGTTTCCAAGTTAAATCCCTTGCAGTAAAGTTTTTATTAAGTTTTGACTCCAGCTTTCATGATTAGCTTAGGAGTATTTTTATAAAGTATCTGTGGGAGGGGCTAACTACCCCCACTGACCAGTGTATGCCCACCTTAAGAGAGGCAGCCCCTCTCTAATAGAGGACTGGTCCCCGCTGAAGCCTCTTCTCGTGTTGGGCCACATGGGATAGGAGGACTGACATCCTTCGATAAGAGGTGGATAACCCGGCTTGTTTTTTCAAAGAAAACCAACCCCTCTGTTGACGACCTGGAAATTAGAAACATGACCTCGGTACAGACATCTGCAACTCTGGTTCTAGTATTGTAACATTAGAACTTATTCACATTATGCTAAGAACGAAGAGAAAATGTTAGAGAAGAAGAGAGAGAGAGTGAGAAATGATGGCAGTACAGAAAGATATAGAAAAGTAGAAGTATTACCTAGTCACTATGAAGTTGTGAACTATGAAAATTTTTTTGTTCTGGAATTTGAAAATGGAAGAAATGAGTGTGTAAATGTTTTTAAAGCTAACAGAGAAATAGTTACTATATGTGGAGGGCAGCCAAAAATTCTTCCCAGAGGAAATGGAAGTCTCTTGATAGACACTAATGCCAATACAAGGTAAAAAAATTAAAAACTTTCAAAATTGGTTGGTCATAGTGTCAAATGTGTTTCGCACCCCACTTTCAAACCTGAGTACGAGTGTGATATGTGCTCCAGAACTGCTGGACATGAGGAAAAAGAAATTGAGGATGAACTGAAAAGTCAAGTAGTAAAAGTAATCATAATGAGAATGAGAGTTGGAGAACAACGTATTTCTCTTGCTACTTTGATTGTAAAGTTTGATCAAAGCAGATTACTTAATGTTATTAAAGCTGGTTGGCTATCTTTGAAGGTGAAACCATATAACATATCCCTTCACCAATATGATGTTATCATTATCAAATGTATGGCCATATAAGCCAGAAATGCAAGGAATGACTAAATAATAAGCCAGCTGTTTGTGCCAACTGTGGAAAAAATAATCATGGAGTATGCATAGAAAATCCAAATTGCATACATTGTGGGGAAGCACACCCAGCTACATCTAAAAGCTTCATTAAGTTTATTTTTGAAAAAGAAATTCAGGCCATTAGGGCCATGGAAAGGGTTACTTTTAAAGAGGCTCGTAAAAGAGCTCTTGAAAAGCAGATAAGACCGAGTCAACCTTTTTCAATGGTTCTGAAAAAAACTTACCAAAGCACACGGACGAAAACTTTATCCCTAAATCTAACATAAAGAAACATATGAAAGTAGTTAAAGAGGTTAAAAGTCCTATTGAAAATTTATATTCAGAAATTTTAGAAAAATCAAAACAGATAGTTAAAGATCTAAAAGATATTCAAAAGCCATCTACATTATTCCCATTCTAAACAATAGTACAAACCTC
>NC_090728.1:69421988-69449488 GCF_036898095.1 Palaemon carinicauda | reverse complement strand
GCTGCCCACCCAGCGGCAGGCCCCTTGCGGCCAGGAGCCTAGAGGTGTGCGCTCCCCAGGCTCGGGGAGCCCCCATTCGAGTGAGGCGGGCAGATCCATGACGGCTCCCACCCCCCCAGCGGCGCTCCTCGACATGGGTTCCCCCGCTTTGGTGGATCCCTCGGCTACCCCTGCAGGCTCGACGATCAACCCCCACCGTGAGGACGAGTTCCCGGTGGAGGAAGATTACGAGGTGGGGGATCTGGTGTTGCCAAACGCAACACCAGAGGAAACTTCGATGTTCGTGAGGGTCCTGGCCTTGATCTGGACCCAGAACAACCTGAGTGAGGTGGAGGAGTCCAGGGATCTGGACTTTGCCATGGCGGTAGACAGGGCCCTGGGGACAGTGCCTAAGGAGTCTAGCCCCAATGTCAAGCTCTCCTCCTCAGTCGACTCGCTTAAGGCCAAGAGGTTAATCAATTCTTTCGTGGCAGCGCCCAAGAATTCCCTCAAGAGCGGAAACTCCAGGAAGTTTTTGGCCTTTCAGAGGAGCCAGGTGAAGTTCTACACCCCTGAAGGCTCTTCGGGGGCCCCCTTGGACATGGGTGAGTCGGTGGCCGTACTGTCGCAGGGCAGGTTGGACGAGCGAGCCATGGGTCCATCCCTCACCTTCTTGTTGCAGGAGTCCCTGTCGATGGAAGCCTCCGCTTGGTCCCTGGACCACGCCATGTCCTGGTTGGACTTGTGGTCTGTGGCAGTGGCCACTTTCTACACTAACCACGATCTCTCCAATGAGACAGACCTGAACCTCTTCCGAGAGCTTCTCCGGTCCCCGGCCAAGGCCATTAAGTTCTCCTCCGCTCAAGCTTGGACCCAGAGCACCAACTGGGTCCTGCGGAGGAGATACTTGGTCCTGAGCTAGTTGGCTCAAATGACATTAATTGGAACCGGATGGATTATTTCATTAAAATGACGTCTTTGTCTGATGTCAAGTAACCGCCGAGGGGAGTATTACAAATATATGAATTTCCGTTCTCCTTATATTTTCCTAATAATTAAAGTTCAAAATTATAAATAACGAGGAACAGGCAGCTCATTTGACTGATTCTTTATGTAGCTAAACTTGTTCATGTCCATAAAAATATTTCGATATCTAAAATACTTCTGCTAACAATAAAGATTTTTTAAGATCTAAATAAACCAATTATTGATATGAGATTTCCTAGATCCTGTAGGGCCCAGGGTTTCCATGTGTGATAGTACCAGAAAAAATGCCCAAAACGTAAACCAAACTATTTATGAAAAAGAAAAAAGAAAAATGGTCAATTATGTCTACAATCTTCTACTTATATCCCAAAATCAAATCTGTGGAAGCCTACTTATTGGGTATTTTTATAACCTAATCAAAACACTGGGACCAACCAAAAATTTGAAATACTTTCATCATATTATTAGCATTATATACAGCACATGAATTCTCCTTACTTTTTAACTTTTAGTATACATCGAAACTGCATAATACACCCCTGAAGGCTCTTCGGGGGCCCCCTTGGACATGGGTGAGTCGGTGGCCGTGCTGTCGCAGGGCAGGTTGGACGAGCGAGCCATGGGTCCATCCCTCACCTTCTTGTTGCAGGAGTCCCTGTCGATGGAAGCCTCTGCTTGGTCCCTGGCCCACGCCATGTCCTGGTTGGACTTGTGGTCTGTGGCAGTGGCCACTTTCTACACTAACCACGATCTCTCCAATGAGACAGACCTGAACCTCTTCCGAGAGCTTCTCCGGTCCCCGGCCAAGGCCATTAAGTTCTCCTCTGCTCAAGCTTGGACCCAGAGCACCAACTGGGTCCTGCGGAGGAGATACTCGGTCCTGAGCAAGTTGGCTCAAAGGATTCCGGACAGAGATGCCAGGTTACTAAGGAACTCCCCAGTGGAAAGGGAAGGGCTTTTTCTAGAGATCCTGGTGGAACGAACCGACGATGGAGAGACTCGTAAAAGAAGCCAGGGCTCCCAGCAGTTTTCATCAGCCATGACAGGCTCCCTGGAGACCCCCGAAGACCCCCGTGAAAAGGGCCTCGTTTGCTCCCCAGCAGCAGATAGACGCCTCCGCCAGGTCTTTGGATTCCTCCCACCAGCCCTCCTTCAAGGCCCCTCAAGGATCCTCGGGCCCCCTACCACTATCACAGCCACTGGTGGGGGGGATGCCTCCAGAAACATTGGCAAAGTTGGGAGAGTTCCGGAGCCGACCCATGGCCGGTGCGGGTTCTGAAGGAAGGCTGCCGGATCCCCTTCCTGGAAGAGACCCTTCCCCTGGTAAGGGACCCTGGAGCAAACACCTTTGCATCCCGGGATCTCTCCCACAAGGAAGCCCTCCAGGCGGAGATCTCCGCCATGTTACTCAAGGGAGCCCTCCAACCAGTATCGGACAACTCCCCGGGCTTCTACAACAGACTCTTTCTGGTCCAGAAGCTCGGGGGGTTGGAGGCCCATGATAAACCTCTCGGCCCTGAACAGGTCTATCAGGAAAAACCCATTCAAAATGGAAACTCCAAGGTCGGTCTTGGTGGCCATAAGGGAAGAGGACTTTATGATTTCCTTGGACCTGAAGGATGCCTACTTTCAGATCCCAGTCCATCCCTCAAGCAGGAAGTACCTCAGGCTGAAGTGGGGTCAGGTAACTTACCAATTCATCACCCTATGCTTCTGCCTATCCATGGCCCCTCAGGTTTTCACAAGAGTGTTCTCCTTGGTGTCGGAGTGGGCTCACAAATGCAACTTCCAACTCCTGCGTTACCTGGACAATTGGTTGCTGCTTTCAGTGTCAGAGGGACTTGGAGCAGCAACAGGATGCTCTGTTAACCTTCTGTGGGGAGCTGGGTATCATAGTATATATGGAGAAATCCCAGCTAACACCAGTAAGGACGGTATACTTGGGGCTGGAGCTGTAAGGACGGTATACTTGGGGCTGGAGCTGGACACGACCTTGTCGAGGGCCTTCCCCTCCGAGGAGCGCATCAGGAACCTCGGGGAGATTTCCATTCCATTCCTTCAGGGTCTCCCTATGAGGGCCAAGGACTGGCAGAGGCTACTGGGTCACCTGGCCCCCCTAGAGAAACTGGTCTCTCAGGGCAGGATCAAACTGAGACCCCTTCAGTGGAACCTAAAAGATCACTAGTGCCATCCGGTCCCCCCACTCAGGTGGTCCCACTGTCCCCCGGTGGGAGGGTGGCCCTACAGTGGTGGTCCCTGCCGGAGAACTCCAGGCGGGGCACCCTGCTGACGGATGCCCCCCCCCCCTCCCCGGAGATGTTGCTCTTCATGGATGCCTCCAAGGAGGGTTAGGGCACCCACCTGGCCTCTCACACAGCACAAGGCCAGTGGTTGCAGGCAGAGAGGGCTCTCCACATCAACGTCCTGGAGATCCTGGCCATCCAGAGGGCTCTGTCAATCTTTGAAGGGGAGCCAGAGGGCAGGACGGTAGCCCTGATGTGCTACAACGCCACAGTGGTGGCGTATGTCAAGAAATAGGGAGGCCTTCGCTCCAGGGAGCTCTGCCGCATAGCAGAAAATATCCTGGAATGGGCCGAGAGGAGACACCTCACCGCTTGGTTATTCCGGGAAATTGAAACGTCATAGCGGATGGTCTCAGCAGGAAGGGCCAGGTCCTAAGCGCCGAATGGACCCTGAATCCTCAGGTGGCCAGGGAAGTCCTGGAGAGGTGGGGTTCCCCTGTGATAGACCTGTTCGCGACGAAACTGAACGCTTAACTCCCGGTCTACTGCTCCCCGGTACCAGACCCAGGGGCTGAGATGGAAGACGCGTTTCAGCACTCCTGGGACAACATGGACATCTACGCCTTCCCACTCTTCGTGGTCCTCAGGAGGGTGTTGAACAGGCTCCTCTGGTCTAGGGGCGCGAGGATGACCCTCGTGGCTCCGTGGTGGCCCGAGAGGGAGTGGTTCGCAGACCTTCAGGCTCTAGCGTCATATCCTCCGTGGCCTCTTCCTCTAAGAGAAGACCTGTGTCAGTCGCACTTCCTAAGGTTTCACAAAAACCCGCAGGTGCTCTCCCTTCACGCATGGCGACTATCGAGTGCCTGCTGAAGAGAGATGGTTTCTCGGGTTCAGCTGCTGAAGAGGGATGGTTTCTCGGGTTTAGCGGCCTCCTACATTGCGGGCTATTTGCGAAAATCCTCTGCCACTGTGTATCAGGCCAAGTGGGCTACCTTTTGCAAATGTTGTAGGAATAAGGGAGTGAAGCCACTGGAGGCTTCCATCCCCCTGATAACAGACTACCTAATCTTCTTGAGGATGGAGAAGAAAGTCTCAGTACCAGCAGTCAAAGGAGTTAGGGCTGCCCTGGGGCAGGTCTTCAAGCTGAAGGGCCTGGACTTAGGTACCTCGGATCAGTTATCCAGGCTGATCCGCAACTTCGAGCAGTCATGCCTCCCGCAAGCCTCCAGAGTCCCCGCTTGGGATGTCGCCAGGGTCTTGGACTCCCTGAAGAGACCCCTGTTCGAGCCCCTGAAGGATATCTTGGACAGGGAGCTCACGTTGAAGACAGTCTTCCTGTTGGCCTAGGCATCCGCCAAGAGGGGGAGCGAACTGCATGGACTCTCCAGCTAGGTCTCCCACTCCAAAGGGTGGAAAGACCCCTCGTTTAGATTCTCTCCGTTCTTCGTGGCGAAGTCGCAAAACCCCTCGGTGGTGGATTCAAAGTTTAAGGAGTTCTCTGTTCCAGCGATAGCCTTCTCGGGGGACCCAGAAGACTTACTCCTATGCCCGGTAAGAGCAGTCAGGAAGTACTTGGTTAGGACAGCCAGGTACTGCCCGGGTCTCTCCTCCCTCTTCATCTCCATGGGCCTGGTCAAGAAGGCAGTGTCGAGGAATACGGTCTCCTTTTGGTTGAGAGAGGTCATTAGGAGGGCTTATGAGACTTCTGGAGTGCCTTCCCTTAAGCATGCTAAGCCTCACGACATCAGAGGCTTGGGTACCTCCTTGGCCTTCTCCAGGAACTTGGCAGTTTCTCAGTTCTTAAAGGCTGGATTCTGGAAGAGGCAGTCTATTTTGACAGCCCATTACCTAAAGGACGTTACGAGGAGGACGTTAGATACCTTCTCGTTAGGTCCAGTGGTAGCAGGCCTGTAGCAGGTATGAAGGTCCTACGAGGTTCCGTTGCGATAGGGTTAGTGATGCACACATGTCCCCCCTATCCTTCCTGAACCCCTCCCTACCTAATTCTTGGTCTCAGTCCTAACAGGCGGGTTTAGCTTACACCTGTGCCTCTATATCTGTTTTGATGCTATCCTTCGAGTAGGGTATGGAGTGGACCATCTGGGAAGTATACTCTCATTGTGCCGATGGTGGAGAAGGCAAATTTCCTTTCCAACGTATGATACTTTCTTAAAATTCTCAAGCAGGTAAACTAAAAAAACAACCAACAAAACAATAAGAAAATCCCACCCTTAAATATGAACCCTTCAAATACTGGCTCCCCATCCCCTGGATATGCTGACACCCCCCCCCCGGCACTGTTGACGACCTCTGCTAATTTGAATAGAGAAAGTTCTGTTGATGACCCTGGAACAGGAAAAGACCATTCTACTGATATTTCAAAATTGAGTGATTTGGGTAACACGAGGAAACTTGGAATCCTTCATGTTACTCAAATTTCAATAGAGAGAAACTATGATGATCTAAATAAAGCATTTGATTGCTATGGATGTACAGTACAAAAGAAATAGGATGAAACTTGAAGCTGAAAAATGGCATTCATGGATATCCTACAGTAGTTATGACGAATCTTGTAGTGCAGTAATTAACATGAATAATATTGAAATTAATAACTTGAATGTAGCAGCGGCTCTCTGCGATAAGGTACCAAAGGACTTGGATGTATATAGGCCTGCCGATTGGTTGGAAAAAGATGCGGATTTAGTTATGCCTTCCTAGAGAAAGCCTAAACCACCAATGTGGCTTATAGCTGAATCAAAGGTGATTACAGGGAACTATTTTAAAATATGCAAATTAATTCAGAAGAAAGTAAGTAGGAACTACTGCACCAGGCGATATATCTCGTTTTGGAAAAAATAGTTTCCTTATCCATGTCAAATCAAATACACAGTTTGTAATACTGTCCAACATAGAAATAACTAATGATGATATTAAGTTAGATGTCAAACCCCACCTAAATTTTAGCTACGGAAGGGGAGTAGTTTTTAACCGAGCTCTGTATGAATTTACAGAGGAGGAGATACTGGCCATGTGTCCACTAAATGTATGGAAAGTTCACAAAGTCCCAGGTACATCAATGATGATCATTACGTTCCAGGATGCTGATGTACCTTTCCATATTATTATAGAAAATGAAATGCTAAGAGTAAGACCATTCAAGCAGAAGCCGCTGCAATGCTTTAATTGTTTTAAATTTGGGCACCCGTCTAAAGTTTGAAAAAATAAAGAAATGTGTGGTATTTGCTCCAAATCTTATCATGGAGAATGGGTACTTGAACCCAGATGTTTAAATTGCGATTTAAATCATAAATCCACAGACAAGAGCTGCGAGCTGTATAAGTTGGAGGAAGTTGCCCTCGACAAATCAAATTTAGAACATATAAGTGTGGGTCATGCCAAAAGACTATTAAATAATTCAAATACCTGTGCTAAGGCATTTAAATCCAACCCACCTAATACTGCCAATAGCTCTTGAAAAAGAAATATACCATCTGATAAAATATCAAATGACGAGGTAAGCATATTGTCTCCTGAAGCTTTACCACGGTGTATTAACACTAAGGTAATCATCTATTCCCTAGTTTGCAATTTGGTTTTTGTAAAGGCCTTGGAGCATGTGATGACCGTGTTAATCATGAGGCCCTTTTTTCAAACTCAAACAGTTGGGAGTGGGTGGGTCGTTTCTTAGCATTATTATTGATTTTTTATGCAATAGATCTCAAAGATGAGTTGTTGATGGGCACCATTGTGAGTATAGGAATGTGATATCCGGTGTTCCACAGGGTAGCGTTCTTGGCCTATTACTTTTCATACTATATACACATGACAGTTTGGCCTAGAAAACAACCTTGTTGAATATGCAGATGATGCTACTCTCTTTGCATCAATTCAATCCCCTGAATGTAGATCTGGGGTTGGTGAATCCCTTAATAGAGATTTAGCTAAAATTAGTGCATGGTGCAAATTATGGGGTATGAAGTTGAATCCTAACAAAATTCAAAGTATGATTGTAAGTAGGTCAAGGACGGTGGCTCCTCAACATCTGGATCTCGGTATTGATAATGTTTCTTTAAATTTGTATGACTTTTAAAATTTTAGGTGTGATTCTCGACAGCAAATTTACTTTTGAGAAACACATTAGGTCTGTGTCTTCTTCAATTGCACAAAAAATTGGCTTATTGAGAAAGTCTTTTAAGATTTTTGGTGACCAATCTATTCTGAAGAAGTGTTTTGATTCTTTCATTTTACCTTGTTTTGAGTATTGTTCGCCTGTCTGGTCTTCAACTGCTGATTCTCATCTTAATTTGGTGGACAGAAGCTTACGGTCTATTAAAATTCTTATTCCTGATCTAGATATTAATCTTTGGCACCGTCGTTCAATTAGTTCATTATGCATGTTGCATAAGATTTTCATAACTCTGACCATCATTTACATTCAGATCTCCCTGGACAATTCTATCCTGTCCGTAATAACAGGCAGGCAGTTAATTCTAATAGCCAGGCCTTCTCCATCATGAGGCTCAATACTACACAGTATTCTAGAAGTTTTATTCCAGCTGTTACCAAGTTGTGGAATGATCTTCCTAATTGGGTAGTTGAATCAGTAGAACTTCAAAAGTTCAAAGTTGGAGAAAATGTTTTTATGTTGACCAGGCTGACATGAGTCTTTTTATAGTTTATTTATGACATATCTGTTTTTGACGTTAATAGTTTATATATGACATATCTATTTTGACATTATTACTGTTTTTAGAATGATGTATTGTTGATTTTTTTCTCGTCATTTATTTATTTCCTTATTTCCTTTCCTCAATAGGGATACCAATATTGGTACCGGAATACTTGGATGGAAGTATGGATTCCCACCGTTGTAAATCCGGCCTGATAATAATAATATATAAATTAAGGAAATACTAAGCTCCGTCTGTAACCCTCTTCCCGGGTCAACCATCCTTTAAGAATCCTTTTATATATATATGGGATAAACTTATGAGATCAAAACAGGGTAGATTACCTGAATCTGATCAAAGAATCACAGCTACTAACTTATAGATACGATTTTCAAGTTATCCCGGTCCTCCCGGGGGGGAAAGATAGCGAAGATGGAATTCCAGGGAAGGGGGATACGAGGTACGTAGCGAGGTGCATACCCAGTCCCACGCGTCTGGTAGCCAACCATGATGAGCCGAGGAGAAAGCGCTAATCGCGTCGACTCACGGAGCTTGTGAGCCAGGTCTCTCTCTTAGTTGTCTTCCCTCTCTCCCCAATAGAATGTGACTCAAGCCTTCTTCCCAAGGTTAGGGTGTGGCGAATAGTCTACGGAGGTGGGTACACGGGGAGGGGGACAACCAAGAAGAGTGGCTCGCTCAAGATCAGGTGATCACTGTGGCCGGTCGGGTGGGACAACCCTCCGAGACACAGTGGAACTACCCGATGAGGCATTAGGCCTATGGCTTTCTGACTAAAGCATGCAGATTAAATAAAAATAATAATGATAATTACTTGAAATATGTGTTCTAAAGTAAAGTAGGCTATAACGACATAATGTGAGTAAAAAGGGGAGATAGGTAGAGGAACATGGTGTGATACGAGCATATAGCCTAACCATCCAAAATTGGGTATAATACCGACCTGGTCAGGAAGACTAAACTGCTCTAAACAATAACTAGCCCTCCAAAATCGGGTATAATGCCGACCTGGTCAGGTAGTACAATGACTTAAGGATAACATCCTATATAAAGTTTAAACGTGTCCCAACTCCCTGCATAATATTCAATAGGAACATCTTAACCTATATATAAAATACGTATATCGAAGCTCACTGGCGTAGGTTACCTTCCGAAGCCCCATACGGCCCGGTCGGGTAGGCTTACCAAATGAACGCCAAAATAGCCTAACTAATACTCAAACGTTAATAAACTTCAATAACCATGCTTAAACACTGTATAAGATGTCTAGAGCTAAATAAACAACACTACAATTAGTATGAGGAACTAACTGAAAGTCGCAATAATCATGAAGCTCTTGTAGGTAGCAACACCAAAATGGCTGCCAAGGGTAAGGCATCACACAATGCTGCTGGAACTAAAATTAACAGCATTATTAATTTCACGTGTCGCTACCTTGAATTATCAAAATATATAATTGCAATACTTAACTTGGGAGTAGGGGTCTCCAAAAGGTCAGACATCTTCAAAACACAGTCACAGAGAAGCTATGAAAACGAACACATGTGGATATCACGGTGCTAGAAAAGGAATGATGGGAGAAGCGCGGGTGGTGGTAGTAGTTGGGGGGGGGTTGACCGTAGCCGTAGTAGCAGGCAGTAGTCGGATGTAGAACGGCATTTCGTAGTATCGGGGAATATTGAGGAAGGAGAAGACTAATTGGTAAGGGACCTCTGGTAGTGGTTTTAACACGCCCCAGTTACTATACCAACACCCTATAAGGGTGAGCTGGGTATATTCCTGGCATTCCATGCAACTTTTTCTCTGGTATATCTAGCAGTATTTATACCTTAGAAATGGTGCTATAAGGAGCATTTCACGGAGCGACAGGTTGAGCTCTGAAATAATAATGATAATAATAAGGCATTGCCCATTTCTGTACAACCCTCGTCCCCTATTACAAAAACTAGTACAAACTTCTCACAGGCCATGTCCTTGCCTGATTTGATGGAGGTTCCACTTAAAACCAACTTGCCTGATGCACCTGTAGTGGGAAAAGTGCAAAAACCTAGAATCCCACCATCTATTAATCGTAAAAGAGGGAGACCTCCATCTCTCTCACACCCCTCCATTAGAAACAGTAAAGTTATAACATCAAATAAATTTGATGTTTTGTCTGTTGATGTTTCTAATGAACCAAAAGATAAATTGAATAAATCAGAAATTCAAGTTGAGGTCCACCATCCGCCTCAACAAATAGATCAGAAGGTCACAAAGAAAAACAAACGTAAAACCCAATATATCAAGACCATCTCTGAAGAAACTTACAGGTAATAATGTTAGATTAAAAACTGCTAATGGTAATACCTCATCCAAGATGTCTTCCAGAAATAATCTAAAGTTTTCTCCTCCATTTTGAAGTGGAATTGTCAAGGTTTAAGGGTCAAATATGAAGAACTTAAGATCCTAATTCATGAACATTCCCCCATATTATTATTATTATTGTTATTACTAGCCAAGCTACAACCCCAGTTGGAAAAGCAAGATGCTGTAAGGCCAAGGGCTCCAATAGGGAAAAATAACCCAGTGAGGAAAGGAAATAAGGAAATAAATAAATGATGAGAACAAGTTAACAATAAATTATTCTAAAACAGTAAAAACTTCAAAACAGGTAAGTTATATATACAGTAAACTATTAACAACGTCAAAAACAGATATGTCATATATAAACTATAAAAAGAGACTTGTCAGCCTGGTCAACATAAAAACATTTGCTTCAACTTTGAACTTTTGAAGTTCTACTGATTCAACTACCCAATTAGGAAGATCATTCCACAACTTGGTAACAGCTGGAATAAAACTTCTAGAATACTGTGTAGTATTGAGCCTTATGATGGAGAAAGCCTGGCTATTAGAATTAACTGCCTGCCTGTTATTACGGACAGGATAGAATTGTCCAGGGAGATCTGAATGTAAAAAATGGTCAGAGTTATGAAAAATCTTATGCAACATGCATAATGAACTAATAGAACGACGGTGCCAAAGATTAATATCTAGATCAGGAATAAGAATTTTAATAGACCGTAAGTTTCTGTCCACCAAATTAAGATGAGAATCAGCAGCTGAAGACCAGACAGGCGAACAATACTCAAAACAAGGGAGAATGAAAGAATTAAAACACTTCTTCAGAATAGCTTGATCACCAAAAATTTTAAAAGACTTTCTCAATAAGCCAATTTTTTGTGCAATTGAAGAAGACACAGACCTAATGTGTTTCTCAAAAGTAAATTTGCTGTCGAGAATCACACCTAAAATTTTAAAAGTCATACAAATTTAAAGAAACATTATTAATACGGAGATCCAGATGTTGAGGAGCCACCGTCCTTGACCTACTTACAATCATACTTTGAATTTTGTTAGGATTCAACTTCATACCCCATAATTTGCACCATGCGCTAATTTTAGCTAAATTTCTATTAAGGGATTCACCAACCCCAGATCTACATTCAGGGGATTGAATTGATGCAAAGAGAGTAGCATCATCTGCATATTCAACAAGGTTGTTTTCTAGGCCAAACTACATGTCATGTGTATATAGTATGAAAAGTAATAGGCCAAGAACGCTATCCTGTGGAACACCGGATATCACATTGCTATACTCACTGTGGTGCCCATCAACAACAATTGTTTGAGATCTATTACTTAAAAAATCAATAATAATGGTAAGAAATTACCCTCCCTCTCCCAACTGTTTGAGTTTGAAAATAAGGGCCTCATGATTAACACAAAGGCAGCTCTAAAATTGTATGTCTACAGGAAAGAAAGCTTAATGCTAACACTCCTAGTCCTCGAGAGTATGTTAGCTATAGAACACCATATAATCAACAAGCAGGGAGCCATGGCGGAAGTCTCATGTACGTTCCTCAAGATGTTCCCCAAATACCTTTGTGCAGGCAGTTGATTGATTGATTGATTGAAAGTTTTCTGGCATCCTTTCAATCAATCAATCAATCAACTGCCTGCACAAAGGTATTTGGGGAACATGGTTGTACAAATCGATATAGGGAGAAAATGTACAATATGCTCTCTGTACTTACCTCCAAATGATAGTATTTTATATGATGATTTAGTAGAGGTCATTCAACAACTCCCTTTTCTCTTAATGGGAGATATGAATGGTTGACATCCTTTATTGGGTGATGTTTTGGCAAACACAAGGGGCAATATTATCATCAATTGTGGAGAATGAGGATGTGGGACTCCTTAATACAGGAGAGCCCACACACTTCCATGTTCAGACAGGTACCTTGTCATGCATTGACCTTTCAATTGCAAGCTCTAACTGCCTTCTTGATTTCGATTGGAGGACATTAGGTGATTGGCGTACTAGTGATCATGCACCATCGTTATAAACACCAACAAGGGTCTGCCTTTACAAAGATCACCATAATGGAATTTTGACAAGTCAGACTGGGTTAAATTTCGTGAGCTAAGTGAAATCGAGGGTAGTGCAGAACAGTTTGGAAGTATTGATGATGCCATAAACCTACTGAATGAACTCTCCATACAGTAGGAATTAATTCGATTCCCAACACCATGGGATTATTTGAAATGACGACCAGTCCCGTGGTGGTCTTCAGAATTAACAGTCTTGCACAGAGCCACCAGAAAATCTGACTAGATTGCGTAGATGCCATACTGATGAAAATTTGATAACATAAAAAAAGTGTAGATCACAGTTCTGTCATGCCATGAAAGAAGCTAGATGCCAGTCTTGGGTGTCTTTTGTTTCCTCCATTAACAGTAGAACACAACCATCTTCTATATGGAGGAAAATAAAGAAGATTGCCGGTAAATTTACCCCAAACCCACCACCAGTGCTGAAAAGGAACGGTCAGTATGTGACTAAAGCAAATGATGTAAGCAATACCCTGGCCGAACATTTTTCAAATGTATCTTGCAAGTGTGTAGCAGCTCCTGGTCACCAGTATAGGAGCATTGAAGAAAGGAAAATTTTAAGTTTTGCAACGGGAGGGGAAAGAGTCACATAATTCTCATTTTACTGAAAGAGAATATGATTCGCCACTTGTAACGATACACCCTCTGAGCCTGATGGAATTCCATATGTAATGATTAAACATTTACATTTTAATACAAAGTTATATGTTTTAAGCATTATTAATAGAATATGGCATGATTATAGTTATCCAAGTGTTCGGGAACTAGCGATTATTTTTGCCTTTTTGAAATCCGGTAAGTTCAAGTTTTTAGTTGCAAAATATCAACCTTCGGCATTGACTTTTTGTTTATGTAAAATCATGGAGAAGATGGTCAATGCAAGACTGATTTGGTACTTTGAAAAGAAGGGTATTTTATCACCGGTTCAATGTGGATTCAGAAAAATGCACTCGACGACTGATGTGTTAATACGACTTGAGTCCTCTATGTGTGAAGCGTTTGCTTCCAAACAGCACCTTGTGATAGTCTTTTTTGACCTTGAAAAGGCATATGATACCACATGGAGATACGATATACTTAAAAAAATTCATGGCTTAGGATTGAGAGGAGAGCTGCCACTATTTATTCAAGTCATCTCTTTTACATAGAGTTTTTCAAGTGAGAGGGGGGGAAACTGTCAGAGAGTAAATGTCAGGAAGAAGGAGTTCCTCAGGGTAGTGTGCTGAGTGTAACCCTTTTTGCACTAGCAATTAATGGGATTGTCTCAGCCATTCCCTTGGATGTTCTCTCAACATTATTTGTGGATGATCTCCATATCATTTGCATGAGCTAGAAGGGCAATGGTTGAAAGAAAACTACAGCTCTCAATTGAAAAAAATTATCTAGTGGGCTGATATGAATGGATTTAAGTTCTCAACTTGTAAAACTACTATTTTACATTTCTGTCGTATTCGGGGAGCACATCCAGATCCGGATATATACATTAAAGGTCAAAGGATCCCATGTGTAGGGGAAGCTAAATTTTTAGGTTTGATATTTGATTGTAGACTTACATGGGATTTTCTCCTAAAAGCATTAAAAGATAAATGTATTGAGGCTCTGAATCTTTTAAAAGTATTATCCTATACATTATCATGCAATACTGTTTTAAAATTATACAAGTCCTTGATTTTTTCCAAAATTAGTTATGGGTGTGAAATACTGTATACTCCTCAGCCACCCCAAGCTAATTAAAGATATTAGATTCAATACATCACGCTGGTATTAGTTTGTCCACAGGAGCATTTAGAACCTCACTTATCCCAAGTCTCCTTGTTGTTGCTCGAGAGTTACCTGTACACCTTTACCGAATGTCTTCCATTATTCGGTATTGGTGTAGATTGCAAAGACTTCTAAATTTTTTAGCCTTTCAGACTGCAAGCCTTGTAAGGCACTCAATATACTTTGAGTTACACCAAAGATCTCCTCAACCTTATGGCTTTCGGGGGAAACAATTATTAAACAATCTGTATATAATTAGAAGTAAGGTGCCTCCATTCAAGGTATCATCAATACCTCCATGGTAATTACCAGAGATATCTTTTTGTAAATACTTTATTGGAGTTAAGGAGAATATGACTGACTTGGAAGCCAGGAGTCTTTTTATGGAACATGTTGAAGAACATAGATGATCAACTTTATACTGTATATACTGATTGCTCCAAATCTGATGCTGGCGTTGGATTTGGAGTACATAGTAATGGTTATAAGTTTAGAGGTGCACTTCCTCTAACAGCTTCCATATTTACTGCCGAACTGTATGGCATAATAATCGCTATTGAGAAAATAGCGTTGGAGAAGGAGGGTAATTTTACAATTTTTAGTGATGCAAGGAGTGTCCTTCATGTTTTGGAAGTCTTTTATTCTAGTAACCCTCTAGTTTTAAAGATTTTAGAATGGCTTTTCATTATTGGAAGGAGGGGTATAATGATTCGATTTTATTGGGTTGCAACACATGTAGGTGTGTTTGGGAATGAGAAGGCAGATTTACTGGCTAAGAATGCTGCATCCGACCCTCTTAATGAGAGAATGCCTTGATGAAGTCATTGAGTTTCAGCATGGTATATCATTCCCGTGTTGAAACTTGGTGACGGGCAAGAGAGCTCTCGAACTTGGGGAAATTGCTCCCCCAGTTCGAATCTAAATTTCTCTCCTTCATCTTTTTCTTTCTCAATATTACTTTGACCTTCTAATTTTATAAACTTTCTTTCGTGTTGCTTTCCAAACTCTATGAGAAAAATTTTCCTCATTATATATGTGTGTATATTATATAAATACATATATTTTTTTTTGATGTGGTACCTTCTACATCCATTGTAGCCCCGGCGGGGATGTTTATACATTCTTTATTGCTGCCTGCTTCGATGAATGGGAGTAGGTGTCACGGTTGGGAGGTGTTTGCATTCAAAGCTATATGTGAGAGTATTGGATGATCTCAGCCATCCTGAAGATTGTTTGGACCTTTTTTTCTGAACTATTCCTAAGTGTTGGGTCTTCGGAATCCAGGAGGATTCAATGCTTAGGGTAGGACTCTCGGCTTTTGGCTGGAAGCCCATCATTAAAGATATGGGGAGGTTGATTCCGTGGTTTCTTGGTCTCAGTTCTAACAGGCAGCTTCAGCTTACACCTGTACCTCTATATCTGTTTTGATGCTATCCTTCGGGTAGGGTATGGAGTGGACCATCTGGGAAGTATACTCTCATTGTGCTGATAGTGGAGAGTGCAAATTTCCTTTCTGATGTGTGATGGCCTAATATTCTCAAGCAGGTACATCAAACTAACCCTTTTCTCTCTCTCTCTCTCTCTCTCTCTCTCTCTCTCTCTCTCTCTCTCTCTCTCTCTCTCTCTCGTCTAATGGATTCCTTAACCCTTTTACCCCCAAAGGACGTACTGGTACGTTTCACAAAACCCATCCCTTTACCCCCATGGACGTACCGGTACGTCCTTGCAAAAAACTACTATTTATATTTTTTTTTTTTGCACATTTTGATAATTTCAGAAATTTCAGGCATTTTCTAAGAGAATGAGACCAACCTGACCTCTCTATGATGAAAATTAAGGCTGTTAGAGCAATTTCTGTTAGAGCAATTTAAATAAATTTTATTGCAAAATGTGCTTGAAAAAAAAATAACCCCTGGGGGTAAAGGGTTGGAAAGTTCCAAATAGCCTGGGGGTAAAAGGGTTAAGTAACGAACCCCCATCCCCTGGATACGCTGACTCTCCCCCGCCACTGTTGA
Organism: Palaemon carinicauda; assembly: GCF_036898095.1. NCBI lineage: Eukaryota > Metazoa > Arthropoda > Malacostraca > Decapoda > Palaemonidae > Palaemon > Palaemon carinicauda. The sequence goes on along the minus strand of NC_090728.1, from coordinate 69,433,378 downwards.
CGACCTCTGCTAATTCTATTGAAGAAAATTCTGTTGATGACCTAGGAACAAAAAAGGACCCCTCTGCTAATGTTTTAAAACCAATTAAGTCGGGTAACAAAAGAAAACTTTGAATCCTTCATGTTACCCAAATTCCAATAAATACTGATTATGATATACTATATAAAGCATTTAGATGCTATGGAGTGATAAAAGAAATTAGAATGAAACTTGAAAATGAAAAATGGCATTCATGGATATCTTATAATAATCATGAAGAAGCATTCAATGCAATATGTAACATCAATAAAATCAAAATTAATAACTTAGATGTCATGGGTACCCTCTGTGATAAGTTACCAAACAATTTAGATGTATATAGACCTGCTGACTGGTTTGAGAAAGATATCGATATAACTATGCTCCCCCAAAGAAAGCCAAAACCACCAATGTGGCTTGTTGCCAAGCCTAAAGGGAGTAATGGGAATTATTTCAAAATGAGCAAACTAATTCAGAAAAGGTAGGAACCATTGCAACGGTAATATATCTCGTTTCGGGAAAAATAGCTTCCTAATCCATGCAAAATCATACACACAATCAGTAATACTGTCTAACCTTAAGACAAGCAGTGATGAGGATATGTTAGATGTCAAACCCCACCTAAATTTTAGTTTCGAAAGTGGAGTTGTCTTCAATAAAGATCTGTATGAATTTACAGAAGAGGAAATACTAGCTATGTGCCCATTAACAGTTTGGAAAGTGCATAAGATTCCTGGGACGTTAATGATTATCCTTACTTTCCAGGATGCCGATGTGCCTCTCCACATCGATATTGAAAAGGAAAGAATAAAAGTTAGACCTTTCAAAGAAAAGCCCTTACAATGTTTCAAGTGTTTCAAATTTGTACATCCTTCTAAAGTTTGTAAAAATGAAAAAATGTGTAGCATCTGTTCCAGACCTTATCATGGAGACTACACTTTAGCCCAGCTGTTTGAACTGCATTTCAAACCATAAATCCACTGACAGGAGCTGCGAGATTTATAAGTTTGAAAAAGCAGCCCTCAACAAATCCATCGTAGAACACACAAGTGTAGGACATGCCTAAAGACTACTGAAAAAACCAAACAGCTATGCAAAGGCACTGAAATTAAGAGAAAATATACCACAGACGACATCAAACCCACATGTTGCTGGCAGTAACTCCAAGAAAAGAAATACCTTATCTAATGATAGTAGTTTTGCGTGACAAGGTAAGCATATTGCCTTCCAAGGCTTTGCCACTGTGTATTAAAACTGCGGCATTGCCCACTTCTATACAAACTTCATCCCCCATTACCAGCAATAGTACTAACCTCTCCCGGGCTATGTCCTTGCCTGATTTGACGGAGGTTCCACCCGAAACCAAGTTAACAGGTGCACCTGTGGTAGGGAAGGAGCAAAAACCTGGTAGATCCTCACTACTTGTAAATAGAAAAAGAGAGACCGACCTCCATCTCTCTCACCCTCTTCCATAAGAAATATTAGAGTTATGACATCAAATAAATATGATGTTTTGTCTGTTGGTGCTTCTGATCAACCAGAAGACAATTTGAATAAATCAGAAATTCAAGTTGAGGTCCACCATCCCCCTCAACAATTGGATCAGAACGACAACAAGAAAAACACAAACAAAAAACCATATTTATCAAGACCCTTGCTAATATAACCACTGGGAAATAGCATTAGATCAAAAATTGTTATTGGGAAGACTTCATCTAAAAGTTCTTCCAAAAAATAAACCATAAATTTTTCTCCATTTTGCAATGGAATTGTTAGGGTTTAAATGCTAAATATGAAGAACTTAAGCTCCTTATTCATGAGCATTCCCCCATAATTGTTTGTCTACAGGAGAGCAAGCTAGCTTGATGCTAGTACCCCTTGTCCTCACGAATATATTAGCTATAGGACACCTTATGATCACGGAGTAGGGAGCCATGGCGGAGGTCTCGTATATATTCGTGAAGATGTTCCCCAAATACCTTTATCTGTCCGTACACCTCTACAGGCAGTAGTTGTACAGATTGATATAGGGAGAAAATATACAATCTGTTCGCTGTACTTGCCTCCAAATGATAACATATCGTATGAAGATTTAGTAGAGGTGATTCAACAGCTCCTTCAACCTTTTCTTTTACTTGGAGATTTGAATGGTAGACATCCTTTGTGGGGTAGGAAGTAGGTTGGCCTGGGCACCAACAGCCTGTTGAGATACTACGGCTAGTGTGTTATGGGGTCCTTTGACTGGCCAGACAGTACTACATAGGATCCTTCTCTCTTGTTACGGTTCTTTCCCTTTGCCTACACAGACACCGAATAGTCTGACCTATTTTTTACAGATTCTCCTCCGCCCTCATACACCTGATAACACTGAGATTGCCAAACAATTCTTCTTCACCCAAGGGGTTAACTACTGCACTGTAATTGTTCCGTGGGTACTTTCCTCTTGGTAAAGGTTGAAGAGACTCTTCAGCTATGGTAAGCAGCTCTTCTAGGAGAAGGACACTCCAAAATCAAACCATTGTTCTCTAGTCTTGGGTAGTGCCATAACCTCTGTACCATGGTCTTCCATAGTCTTGGGTTAGAGTTCTCTTGCTTGATGATACACTCGGGCACACTTCTATCTAGTTTCTCTTCCTCTTGTTTTGTTAAAGTTTTTATAGTTTTCATAGGAAATATTTATTTTAATGTTACTATACTTAAAATATTTTATTTTTCTTTATTTCCTTTCCTCATTGGGCTATTTTCCCTGTTGGGCCCCCTGGGCTCATAGCATCCTGCTTTTCCAACTAGGGTTGTAGCTTAGCATTTAATGATAATAATAATGATGGTTTAGAAAACACCAGGGGCAATATTATATCATCAATTATGGAAAACGAGGATGTTGGACTCCTTAATACAGGAGAGCCCACACACTTCCATGTACAGACGGGTACCTTGTCATGTATCGACCTTTCAATTGCAAGCTCTGACTGTCTCCTTGATTTTGATTGGAGGACATTAGATGATTGGCATACTAGTGATCATGCACCAATCATAATAAACACCAACAATGGTCCACCTTTACAAAGATCTCCACGGTGGAATCTTCATAAGGCGGACTTAGATAGATTTCATGAGGTAAGTAAAGTTGAAGAAAATGCAGAACAGTTTGAAAATATTGATGATGCCATAGACTTACTGAATGGAACTCTTCATACAGCAGGAGTTAATTCAATTCCCAAAACAACAGGGTTATTCAAACGACGACCAGTATCGTAGTGGTCTTCAGCACTAACTACCCTGCACAGAGCCACAAGAAGGTGTTCAACTCGACTGCGCAGACACCGCACTGAGGGCATTTTGATTATATACAAGAAATGTAGAGCACAGTTCTGTCGTGCCATAAAGGAAGCTAGGCACCAGTTGTGGGTGTCTTTTGTTTCCTCCATTAATAGTAGAACAATACCATCTGCTGTGTGGAGGAAAATAAAAAAGATTGTCGGCAAATTTACCCCGAACCCACCACCAGTGTTGATGGTGAACGGTCAGTATGTGACTGAAGCAAATGATGTCAGCAATGCTCTGGCTGAACATTTTTCAAATGTATCCAGCAAGTGTGAAGGAGCTCCTGGTCACCAGTATAGGAGCAACAAGGAAAAAAAAATTTAAATTTTGTAACAGGAAGGGAAGAGTCATATAATTCTCCTTTTACAGGAAAAGAATATGATTCCGCTCTTACTAATTGTAACAATACAGCCCCTGGACCCGATGGAATTCCATATGCAATGATTAAACATGTACATTTTAATACAAGAGTTATGTATATTAAGCATTATTAATAGAATATGGCATGATCATAGTTATCCAAGTGTTTGGGAACTACCCATTATTTTAGCCTTTTTAAAACCCGATAAGAACAAGTTTTTAGCAGCAAACTACTGACCTATTGCATTGACATCTTTTTTATGTAAAATCATGGAGAAGATGGTCAATGCAAGACTGATTTGGTACCTTGAAAAGAAGGGTATTTTATCCCCGATTTAATGTGGATTCAGAAAAATGCACTCGACGACTGATGTGTTGATACGACTTCCCCGGTCCTATATTTGTGAAGCGTTTGCTTCCAGACAGCACCATGTGAGTGTCTTTTTTGACCTTGAAAAGGCATATGATACCACATGGAGATATGGTATACTTAAAACAATTCATGAATTGGGATTGAGAGGAGAGCTTCAACTATTTATTCAGGCATTTCTTTCACATAGAGTTTTTCAAGTGAGAGTGGGGGAAACTCTATCAGAGAATAAATGCCAGGAAGGAGGATTTTCTCAGGGTAGTGTGCTGATTGTGACCCTTTTGGCACTAGCAATTAATGGGATATCCTCAGCCATTCCCCGGGATGTTCTCTCAACATTGTGTGGATTGATCTCTCCATATCATTTGCTAGAGCTAGAATGACAATGGTTGAGAGAAAACTACAACTCTCAATTGACAAAATTATCCAGTGATCCGATATGAATGGATTTAAGTTCTTTCAGGTAAAACTACTATTGTACATTTCTGCCGTATCCTGGGAGCACATGCAGACCCGGATGTATACATTAAAGGTCAATGTATCCCATGTGTAGGGTAAGCTAAATTTTTAGGTTTGATATTTGATTGTAGATTTACATGGGTTTCTCACCTAAAAGCGTTGAAAGCTAAATGTGTTGAGGCTCTGAATCTTTTAATAGTATTATCCCATACATCATGGGGGGCAGACCGCAATACTATTTTAAAATTTTACAAGGCCGTGAGGAGTTTATACTCCTCAGCCACCCCAAACCAATTAAAGATAGATTCAATACATCATGCTGGTATTAGTTTATCCACAGGAGCATTTAGAACCTCACCTATCCCAAGTCTCCATGTGTATGCTGGAGAGTTTCCTCTAGACCATTACCGAATGTCTTCCATTTATTTGGTATTGGTTTAGATTGCAAAGACTCCCTAATTCTTTATCCTTTCTGACTGCAAGCCTTGTAAGGCACCCAACATACTTTGAGTTCCACCCAAAATCTTCAACCCTCTGGCTTTTGGGTGAAACAATTATTAATCAGTCTGGATAGAATTAGAAGTAAGGTACTTCCTTTCAAGGTATCATCAATGCGTCCATGGAAATTACCAGAGGTATCTTTTTGTAAATACTTCATTGGCGTCAAGAAGAATATGACAGACCTAGAAGCCAGGTCTCTTTTTATGTAACATGTTGAAGAACATAGGGGATCAACTTTTATATATACTGATGGCTCCAAATCTGATGGTGGCGTTGGATTTGGAGTACACAGTAATGGTTTTGATTGTAGAGGTGCACTTCCTCTAACCGCTTCCATATATACTGCCGAACTGTATGGCATATTAACCGCTATTGAGAAAATAGCGTTGGAGAAGGAGGGTAATTTTACCATTTTTAGGGATGCAAGGAGTGTCCTTCAAGCTTTAGAAGTTTTTTATTCCAATAACCCCTTAGTTTTAAAGATTTTAGAATGGCTTTTTATTATTGGACGGAGAGGTATAACAGTTTGATTTTGTTGGGTTCCAGCACATGTAGGTGTGTCTGGGAATGAGAAGGCAGATTCACTGGCAAAGAATGCTGCATCCGAGTTGCTGCCAAGAAGGTATCCTATTCCCTGTAATGATTTCCTACCTAACATCAAGAAATTGGTTTGCAATAAATGGCAACAGCACTGGGATAGTTTAGATGGCAATAAAATGAGAGATTTAACAAATGTCATATCTCCTTGGAGGTATAACATGATGCCCCGAAAATGGGAGACGTCTCTTTGTCGTCTCTGTATTGGTCACACTCGGTTGACACGAGTTTCTGCTGAAGGGCCAACACCAACTGTATTGTGACGACTGTTTAGTACCGCTAACAATGAGGCATTTGTTGACCGAATGTCCCAATTATAATAACTTAAGGAATAGATATTTGTTCGAGGCTCGAGGTGAGGGTGGCAGGTTCATCCGTGCCAAGATTCTTTGACTTATGTCCTACTATGCAAGTGTCATTTTTAGATTTATTTCAGAAGCAGGTCTCTTGAAAACTATTAAACTTCCATGACATTCAACTTTTATGATTTTTATTGATTATTTTTTTATTTTTTTATACATAAACTAAATGATATCGGCATCAATGACCTTAGATGGCAGGATGCCTGAAAACTTTAAATCAATCAATCAATCAATCAAATCAATCTATCCCCCATTACAAAGGATATAACTAACCTCTCCCAGGCCATGTCCTTGCCTGATTTAATGGAGATTCCACTTGAAACCAAGTTACCAGGTGCACCTGTAGTGGGGAAAGTACAAAAACCTGGTAGCTCAATACCTATCAATCGGAAAAGAGAGAGACATCCATCTCTCTCACCCCCTTCCATAAGAAATATTAGAGTTATGACATCAAATAAATATGATGTCTTGTCTATTTATATTTTTGATCAACCAGAAGACATTTTAAATAAAAAAGAAAATCAAGTTGAGGTCCACCATCCCCATCAACAATTAGATCAAAAGGACAAAAGGAAAATAACAAACACAAAACCCAATTTATCAAGACCTTTTCTAATAAAACCTCCCGGAAATATTATTAAATAAAAAATTGCTTATGTGGAGACTTCATCCAAAAGTTCTTCCAAAAATTAAAGCATAGTTTTTTCCTCCATTTTGCAATGTAATTGTCAGGGTTTAAGGGCCAAATATGAAGAACTTGACCTCTTATTTCACGAGCATTCCTCAATAATTATATGTCTACAGGAGAGCAAGCTATATATTAGCTATAGGACACCGTATGAAAACCGAGTAGGGAGCCATGGCGGAAGACTCATATACGTTCATCGAGATGTTCCCCAAATACCCTTATCTATTCATACACCTCTGCAGGCAGTGGTTGTACAGATTGATATAGGGAGAAAATATACAATTTTTTTCTCTGTACTTGCCTCCAAATGGTAACATTTTGTATGATAACTTAGTAGAGGGGATTCAACAACTTCCTCAACCTTTTCTTTTACTTGGAGATTTGAATGGTAGACATCCTTTGTGGGGTGATGTTTTAGCAAACACGAGGGGAAATATCATATCATATCAATTGTGGAAAATGAAGATGTGAGACTTCTTAATACAGGAGAGCCCAAACACTTTCATGTCCAGACAGGTACCTTGTCACGTATTGACCTAATAATCGTAAGTTCTAATTGCTTTCTCGATTTCGATTGGAGGACATTAGATGACTGGCATACTAGTGATCATGCACCAATCATTATAAACACCAACAATGGTCCACCTTTACAGAGATCACCACGATGGAATCTTGACAAGGCAGACTGGGATAAATTTCGTGAGCTAAGCTAAATTGAGGGGATGCAGAACAGGTTGAAAATATTGATGATGCCATAGACTTACTGAATGGAACTCTCCCTACAGAAGAAGTCAATTCAATTCCCAAAACAACAACGGTTATTCAAACGACGACCAGTCCCCTGGTGGTCTTCGGAACTAACTGCCCTACACAGAGCGACAAAAAGATCTGTAACATGATTGCATAGACGCCGAACTGACGAGAATTTAATTATATACAAGAAATGTAGAGCACAGTTCTGTCGTGCCATGAAAGAAGCAAGGTGCCAGTCATGGATATCTTTTGTTTCCTCTATTAACAGTAGAACACCACCATCTTCTGTGTGGAGGAAAGTAAAAGAGATAGCTGGCAAATTCACCCACAACCCACCACCAGTGTTGAAGGTGAATGGTCAGGATGTAACTGAAGCAAATGATGTTAGCAATGCCCTGGCTGATCATTTTTTAAATGTATCCAGCAAATGTGAAGGAGCACCGGGTCACCAGTATAGGAGCATTGAAGCAAAGAAAATTTTAAATTTTGCAACAGGAAGGGAAGAGTCGTATAATTTTCCTTTCACTGAAAGAGAATTTGATTCCGCACTTGCTCATTGCAACGATACCGCCCCTGGACCCAATGGAAGTCCATATGCCATGATTAAACTTCTACATTTTAATACAAAGTTATTTAATATTAGCATTATTAATAGAATATGGTATGATCATAGTTATCCAAGTGTTTGGGAACAAGCCATTATTTTAGCCTTTTTAAAACCCGGTAAGGACAAGTGTTTAGCAGCAAACCATTGTCCTATTGCATTGACATCTTGTTTATATATAATCATGGAGAACATGGTTAATGCAAGGCTGATGTGGTACCTTGAAAAGAAGTGTATTTTATCACCGATTCAATGTGGATTCAGAAAAATGCACTCGACTGATGTGTTGATACGACTTGAGTCTTCTATTTGTGAAGCGTTTTCTTCCAAACAGCACCATGTGAGTGTCTTTTTTGACCTTGAAAAGGCATATGATACCACACGGAGATATGGTATACTTAAAACCATTCATGAAATGGGATTAAGAGGAGAGCTACTGCTGTTTATCCAATCCTTTTCAAGTGAGAGTGGGGGAAACTATGAGAGAGTAAATGTCAGGATGAGGGAGTTCCACGGGGTTGTGTGCTGAGTGTAACCCTGTTTCCACTAGCAATTAATGGGATATCCTCAGTCATTCCCTGGGACATTCTCTCAACACTATTTGTGGATGATCTCTCCATATCATTTGCTGGAGCTAGAATGGCAATGATTGTGAGAAAACTACAACTTGCAATGGACCAAATTATTTTGTAGGCTGATATGAATGGGTTTAAGTTTTAAACCAGCAAAACTACTCTTGTACATGTCTGTCGTATCCGGGGAGTTCATCTAGACCCGGATATATTCATGAAAGGTAAACGGATCCCATGTGTAGGTGAAGCTAAATTTTTAGGGTACATTTTTTATTTTATTTTGACATGGGTTCCATACTTAAAGGCATTAAAAGCTAAATGTGTTGAGGCTCTGAGTATTGTCCCATACTTCAAGGGGGCAGACTGTAAAACTATTTTAAAATTTTACAAGGCCTTAATTTTTTCCAAAATTAATTCCAAAATTAGTTATGGATGTGAAATATACTCCTCAGCCACCCCAAGCCAATTAAAGATATTGGATTTAATACATCATGCTGGTATTAGATTGTCCACAGAAGCGTTTAGAACCTCACCTATCCCAAGTCTCCTTGTTGATGCTGGAGAGGTACCTCCAGACCATTACCGCATGTCTTTCATTATTGGGTATTGGTTTAGTTCACAAAGACTCCCCAACTCTTTAGCCTTTCAGATTGTACGCCTTGTAAGGTACTTAACATACTTTTAGTTGCACCCAAAATCTCCTCAACCTTATGGCTTTCGAGTAAAATAATTATTAAACAGTCTTGATAAAATTATAGGTAAGGTACTTCCATTCAAGATACCATTAACCCCTCTGTGGACATTACCCGAGATATCTTTCTGTAAATATTTTATTGGTGTAGAAAAAAACATGACTGAATTAGAAGCTAGGTCTCTTTTTATGGAACATGTTGAAGAACATTGGGAATCAACTTTTGTATATACCGAAGGCTCCAAATCTGATGCTGGCGTTGAATTTGGACTATATAGTAGTTCTTTTAACTGTATATGGCATACTAACCGCTATTGAGAAAATAGCGTTAAAAGAAGAGGGCAATTTTACCATTTATAGTGATTCATGAAGTGTCCAAGCTTTAGAAGGTTTTAATACTAGTAACCCTTTAGTTTTAAAGATTTTAGAGTGGCTTTTAATTATTGGCCTAAAATGTATAACAGTTCGATTTTGCTAGGTTCCGGCACACATAGGTGTGTCTGGAAATGAAGAGGCATATTTACTGGCAAAGAGTGCTGCAGCCTAGTTTCTACCAAAAAGGTCTCCTATTCTTTGTGATGATTTTTTTCCAGAAATTAGGAATTCTGTTTATAACAATTGGCAACAGCATTCTGATAGTTTAAGTGAAAATAAGATGAGAGAAATTGCAATTTGTATATCCCCTTGGAGGTATAATGGGATGCCCCGAAAATGGGAGACTACTCTTTGTCGTCTCTGCATTGGTCACACCCGAAAGACACACAAGTATCTGCTGGCTGGCCAACACCAACCATATTGCGACGACTGTTTGATACCCTTGACAGTGTGGCATTTGTTAACTGAATGCCCCACTTATAGCACTGAAAGAAATAGATATCTGTTTGAGGGTCGCTGTGAAGATGACAGGTTCAGCCTTGCCAGGATCCTTGGACATGATGTCGTACAATGCCAGTGGCATTTTTAAATTTATATCAGAAGCAGGTCTTCTTAATGCTATTTAACTTTTATATCATATTAACTTCTAGTGGAATTTTTAGATTTATATTAGGAGCAGGTCTTCTTAATGCTATTTAACTTTTATGACACATTTACTTCTCTTGTTTTAATTTAATATTCTTTTAATCTTTTTTTTATAATAAACAATATCGGTGTCAATGACCTTCGATGTCAGGATGCCAAAGAAACAAATCAATCAATCAAATTAACCTAAAATAAGGTGAGAGAAATGGCAATTGCTATATCCCCTTGGAGATATACTGGAATGCCCCAAAAATGGGAGACGACTATTTGTCGTCTCCAAATTGGTCACACTCGGATGGCTGGCCAACACCAACCATATTGTGACAACTGTTTAATACCCTTGCTTGTGAGGTATGTGTTGACTGAATGCCCCACTTATAGCACAGAAAGAAATAGATATGTTAGAGGCTCGTGGTGAAGATGGCAGGTTTATCCTTGCCAAGATCCTTGTACATAATGTGTCGTACAATGATCGTGGCATTTTTAAATTTATATCAGAAGCAGGTCTTCTTAATGCTATTTAACTTTTATAACATATTTACTTTTCTGGATTTTATTGAATATGCGTTTAATCTTTATTCATAATAAATGATATTGGCATCAATGACCTTCGATGTTAGGATGCCTGAGAACTCCAAGTTAATCAATCAATCCAAAACCGCATATGAATTTACGGTAATACCCAGCGAGCCGAAGGAACCCATCTAAGGCGTACATGGCCTGGGGAAATCTCTAATAGCTTGTACTTTACTGGGGCAGGGTTAGATACCTTCTGGGGTTATTATGTGACCTAAAAATTCAACCCGTTTACAGAAAAATTTACACTTTGACAAATTTATTTTCCTACTATTACTTCGCAATGCTTCTAAAACTTTACGAATATTATTATGTTCTTCGGCCTTTTTCCCTTTAATTATGTTATCGTCCAAATAATCAAGAACCTTATGGCCTATTAAGGGAGATAAAACTGCCATCATTACTCTAGAGAAATGACTTGGAGCATTTTTAACACTTGTGTCCGAGCTGGCTGCCTCCCCATGCCGTACCACTGAATGAATGCCAGTCCTTTTC
>NC_090728.1:69406988-69416988 GCF_036898095.1 Palaemon carinicauda | reverse complement strand
ATAAAAAGTGACGTCTCACAGATGTGAGACTATATATAGAGGCAGCTGGGACCTCCCAGCCACCTCCTCCCTACCTGATAAGCGGTTAGGTAGGGTTGCCACCTTGCATTTAAAGTCTATTGGCTATGTCCAGCTCCCGCTGAAAGAATATCCAAGTAAATAACTCCAGGTTTGTATTAGTTATGGAAAAATACAAATTATCTTCATATGTCTTTTTTTCATTTTTTCCCGATTTCTAGGTCTTATTTTTTTTACTATAATGAACAAATTCGTATCTAGTAAAAGAATTTCTTTTAGAAAAAACTCTTTGATTTGATTGGAGGTCTACATCAGGTCTATATAGGGTAGTAATCCCAGGTCCTAACAGTATATATCACGAAAGTAGATAGAATTTGAAAATCATTAATTTTCAGGATAAATCTCCCTGGCGTCACAAAACCGAAGGTCAGAGGCAAAAATCCTATGCAGTTTGGAGATGTCCCAAGTCACCACATTAAGTGGTAGGAATGTCAGCCCTGTCCTTACAAAATGGCATTAGCCTGCTGACCCTCCTAATAAATCATGATTATTATGAATTTTGTTCCTTTTATGGATATTAATAAACCAAAACAATGTTATTTATCATAATTTAATCATAAATGAAGATCCCTTTGCTCAATATCTTGCTGCTTCAGGCGAGACGGTCACTCCTTCATCTCTTCTTCACTAACTCGCTAATATTGCTAATATTACCCACTTCTGAACTCTAATTAGAGCGATTTTTTTTTCTTCCTTATGTCAGGGAGATGTTGAAATTTTGTTTTCATGTTTGGCATAATGAAATTCATGCTTGAAACTAAGAAAAACAGACTTGAAAACGAGTGAATGTCTGAGGTCAAACTCAATCTTGTACTCTGAGGTTTGTGCTAGCATTGAAGGCCAAAGGGTGTAATTACCTTGTAATACTTCATCTTGTGACCCATGGCATCTATACAGATACCATTGCTCACAATGTGTTTTATATTAAAATGTAAAGATTATCATAATTTACGATAAATACTGTACTGTACTACATTTTCTTGTAAGGATCAATGATTTTGGTTTATTGAGTTACTTTTACTGATTACCCTATAACTACGAAGGTAAGAGGAATTTTGACAAAATGTTTTCTACACGCATTCTCCATTGCCATACGAAGCTCGGTGAATTCATTCAGGATTTTGTGTTTTTTGTCCTGTACCTGTACTCCCATATATTGGCATACCGGCTGTGCCCCCTTAAGAAATAGATATCTGTTTGAGGCACAAGGTCGGGATGACAGGATCATTCTTACCAAGATAGATTCTTGGATATGTTTTACCATGCTTGTGGTATTTTTAGATTTATTTCGGGAGCCGGTCATCTTATAGCTATTTAACTTTTATAAGGATGTCTTTATTTTTATTGATTTTGATATGGTTCCCTTTTATTCTGTACTGTATTTATAACTAGTTATATCAGCGTTAATGACCTTAGATGTCAGGATGGTAGAAAACTTTCAATCAATCAATCAGTTAAGCAATCTCAGCTCAGACCTTCAAGATGATTGATATGTTTATTGAAAAAAGTTTCATCCTACCAAAAATATATTTTTGATGAAAATCCGTCATACAACATTCCCTACTCTAAGCTCCGACTCTCCTTTCTGATTGATAAGGAAATTGATACAGGCACTGTAATTGACTGGGCACGGCTCTTGTTCTGTCTCTGATGGTGGACTGCTAGGTGTGTGGTCATTTAGAGTCTACAAACGTGGTGTGTATGTTTAATGGGTTTCTATTATGAAATGTTATTTCAAAGAAGTATTTTCCCCACTCGAAATGCTATAATGAATGAGAAATTGCAGAAAAGTATGTCATAGAAAAAAGCTGAGTTTAGAATAAGAAAATGTTTAATATTGATGAGATATTAAACATGGCTGCCCTGTTAAAGGAGCAGTTTCTTTGTGTTATTTTTTTAATAGATAAAAATACTAGAATTTGTAACATTATAAATGATGCAGAAGTTATGATTATCAATTTTATTTATAGATTATGTTTTTGCTCGTTTATTTTCAGGCGTGAAGGCATGTACAAGGCTCGTGGGTACAAGAAAGGAAACAGAGATAAACAAAACCTGAATTCTTTTAATAAAGCTGGATGGAATAAGATCATTGTAAGTTTTTATATTATTCAACCAATTTTTTATTTTTTTGTTTAATCTTTTGGAGTTGGTATGTCAGTCATATAACTATTGATTGAGGTATTACTAGCGTAGTGTACCCTTCTTATCCACAGGTATTACATTTGAGACCCTCTCACATTAAGAAATTTCCATAGACAATAGCAGAGACTGAAATGTACAATGTAAATTTTTTTTTTACCTTATAGTAATAAACTGTCATTGTAATTAAACCCTTGAGTACTGTAATTGTATACTGTATTCCCTCAAGTAGTCATTATAAATATACCCTTAAGTAATGTTATTGTATAATACCGTAGGTCTACAGTACTTTGAAGTTATGCAAATAACACTGCAGTAATGCAATAAATATAATATAGACAGAATTTTGCATTCACATACTATTTGTGTTGTGCTGATTAGTTTACAGTATTTGCTAAAGAGACCTGCGATATCACCTAAGTAATAAGGTCAGTTTTTCGCAGTGTCGTGTCTGTCAAGATCGGTAGCCTTCTGAACGTTTTCGTTTTGCTTTTCTCAAGCAATTCAAAAAAGGTTGAAAAATCACGTGTAACAAGATTAAAGCTTAAGGTCGAGATTCTAACATTAATTTCAACCTTTTCCCTTTACACTATAGTTCCTTCCTTTTATAGATAAAACTCAACCCTATCACTAAAATGTTAGGATTTAACTTCAGTAAGAAAGATTTTTTCTTTTACTACTATATTCCATTTTAGGTGAAACTCGACTTAATTGCGAATTCTTAATTAGCCATAGAGTTAAGTTTTAGCTCTAGTAGAAGAGAGCTAAAATGGAAAAGGAAAAATAATATAGGAAAAAACTGGTATTGATGAAGGAAAAAAAATTTATCTTCATGAACTTCCCCTGATATTCATTCTTCTCCAGAAGCTTGTTTTAATGACATTTAACTCCAAAGTTTAACAGAAATTTTCACATTTTCTTTTCCTTCAAAAGGTACATGCCCCCAGTAAAGTAATGAGACAATCTACATGTTAATAGAAAGTAGGCCACAAACAGTTTCTTTTCCTTCAAAAGATACATGCCCCCAGTAAAGTAATGAGACAATCTACATGTTAACCCTGGAAAGGTATGATGGGTCGTATGCGACCCCTACAGCATTTTCAAAACCTGTTTTTTCCCCATAAATCATCAGCTGTCTTGAATATGGAAGTGATCGACCTGCAAGGGGTGACTAGTCTACATGCCATTGTCTGCTTTAGGACTGATTTTCGTCTAACTTCCCTCCTTCCCCGTTTTTTTACCCCCCCCCAGGGGTCGACCTCGACCCTGAATACCTTTATAGGGGTAAGTGATCAAACAGCAAAGTTATTACATAATTATAAATTGTCGAACAGTGTTGATACTTGTTTGGTTCTTTATAGTTGGAAAGTGTGGGTGGATGGTGTGTCTACCACTTGCATGACATTGGTTTTGGCTTAGATGCCATATATTGCCATGAGGTCCATTTTCCCTTAAATGCTAATTTCTGAATTTTGTTTATTTTTTGCTAATTTGATTTTTTTCTATTTATTTTGAATTTATCTTCAATAATGGCCAGGTGGCAGTTTTCCCTCGGCATGGATGTCATCAACACACTTCTAATGGAGTTAAAAAGAGATGTTGATGATAATATGGAGTTTGCAACCCCATTCTTCATTTCAAGTGGTAGATTGGGCTGTAAGAGTTGTTGCAGTCTGCGGCCATTTTGTTGACATACCCGAAAGGTAAGTTGGCATATCTATATATTCTTGTTCTGTATAGAATTAGTGATATTTTGGTATATTTTAATGCATAAATATCATATTTTATAGGAGATACAATGATTTTCATAAGAAATTTACATTGTGAAACTAGGCCGTCAAAAATGACCTTTAGATTTCGCCCCTGTTATAACAGTAAATTACATCTTAGTGCACATTTTATTATGTATTTCTGTTCTAGGATAATATGAGTTTATTCTATAAAAAAATTAGCCTCTTCCTATTTCATTTGGGTACCCAAAAAAATTCATGAAATTTGGACAATTTTTTTTGGCCAAAAAAAGTTACCCTTTTTTTTTCTCATTTCAGATCTTGACTTCTATGGGTCCAACTCATTTCCAGCAATTACACGCTGTTGCTTTGCCATCTAAGAAGATGTCCCTAAAGGGATTTATGTGTATATGTATATTTCTATTTTTTTGTAAATATTTACATCGTCTTTTTTTTTTGTATACTTAAATTTTTAATATATTTCCGATAAATAGTTATTTTGTAGATGGGTATCATTTATATTTTCAGTAGTTTTTAGCATTCCTTGAAGTATTTTTAGAAAGTCAAACAATACAGATTGATGCATAACTGAATTTTTCCTGAATTTTTTTCGGAGTCGGGGTCGCTCACAACCGAGTATACCCTTAAAGGGGTGTCCGAGTAGCATACCTATCCAGGGTTAATAGAAAGTAGGCCACAAACAGTTTCTTTTCCTTCAAAAGATACATGCCCCCAGTAAAGTAATGAGACAATCTACATGTTAATGGAAAGAAGCACACTAGTAGTTTCCCAGTCTTCAGTTTCTCTGTTGCAGCTGCTATGTTGACGTTCCCATTCCATATAGTGATGAGTGTTTGCTGCATTTTAAATTATCTTGCTCGTTCAATTGGTTAGCATTCCTGCACAGGAAAAACACTAGGTTTTGAATAACCATTGTGAAGATTAAAATATATCTTTGCTCCTCTTGGGAAATTTTTCAAGTTGATGTTTATGGAACTGGAGAGTAGACACTGCGCAGCGGTAAAGGTTCTATGTCATAAACATAATGACTGCTGTTCTTACCTCACAATAACCAAGGAAAGAAATTTTTAGTGTAAGGGGAATTATAGAGATAATAGTATTTTGTGTAGATAAGTATATGACATGCCAATTCTCACTAACCAGCCAAGTTAGTGAGTATAAAGCCAGCGAGCCTTCTCTCTTATGGACGTAAAGTCTAATTGCCTGCCCAGTTGCTTACAATTACATAAATTCCATAGCCGGGTCTAGTAGTCATAATTACATAATGTTCCTTCAGCAAGGATTCCGAATGTTTATTGCACCTCTCAGATTTCAGTTGCTATTATAGTCTAAAATTCTTTAATTACTTAAGACCTTTTGCAGCTTAACCCTTACATTTTCATATACTTAGTTGCTCTATATGACACCTAGATTGCATGGCAGAAGTCTGAATAGGTTGTCTGGAACTTTATAACCCACCTCTCGATAAAGTAAGTGCATTAAAACAATATTGTTTAAATTTGGGAGATGGCATTTCATATCGTAGATGCTCTTACTTTTTATTGTTATTGGTGATGTATCGGCTGAAACTGGTCGATTTCATCATGTGATCAATCCGGATGACGATGTGTTTTCATTTGTTTGCAACCTTAATTTGTAACACTTACATTTGTAGTACAATCTGGCCTCCATCTTCGCAGGATGTTAGGTAACAGAGACACCCACAATGCACAAAAATCCATGTAAAATTGTTGCCCTATGGTTGGCCAGTCATAATCCCCTGGAACAGACTACTGCCTATGCACAGTCCACTAACACTCTAGGTGACCCACTGTATTGTACTACATTGCTTTCACATGGTTTCTATCATGGTATTGTAGTTCATATTACTTTACAAAAGTGATTGTGCATTACTAATACAACTTCAGACGAGGTAAGAGAATTTATAACACGTAAGTCATCGCCGCATCCCACTATGCCTAACTAACAAAACACTGTTGTTCCTTTATAACAATATTCAGTGATACTGTAGTATATATTACTACAATATATGTACATTACTATCAATACAGTGAAACTTAATTAGCTAAGGGGAGACAATATATCACTTGAAAGTGATCACTGTCTTTGCAAGGTTGCCTTGCAACCCTACTAGCTCACCACCTAACATGTAGACTGTACCTACTGTACAGTACGTTATTTTGTATATGCGGCGGTACTCTAAATACATGATTAGCAGTTCTATTTCATTGGACGTATGAATATTTATCCTACGACAATTGCAACAGTAAAAAATATGATAGCAAGAAATGACTACAGTTCACATAAAAGACCACATACTGTTCAGAAATTTGTACGCAGTGAAATCTCATGCCGCATGATGCAATCATTAAAAGTAAGTAGGAGCGTTCATTAGACGTGAAGTGTACGCTACACGTAGTACTTATACTGTACAGTAAGAATCTTTATGTAAAAGATACGTAATTAACACGTGTAATAAAAAAAAGATCCCTTGTTGCATGACAAACACTTGGTGGCAGATGCATTCATGATGGCAGATGCTGGGAGAATGTGACTTGAGTCAGCCATAGAAGTGACGTTGTGCAGAGAGGGAAATGGTACAAAGGCCATGTGCAAATAAGCCCAAGCAGTTTGAATACTTTAGCCTGCGTGCAGCAGTCCTAACTGCGAGTAATTAAAACTTCATTTCAATATTATGTGGATCTCTGTGCCACAAAAAAACTAAACCATGCTGTTGGAGGGTTGACTGTATCCTTACGAGTCAATGTGAAAAAAAATAAAACTTGATTATACGTAAAATTTGGAAATCAAATCGCCTGAAATTACATATAAAAATCAGGCTATATGTCAGTTTAGTGTGATCTGTGTTATTCTATAGACATGAGTCATGGTATGACAATGCAACAATCTCCAATAGATTTAATAGATTTGAGAACAAAGCCCTCAGAAGGATATTGGGAGTTAAATGGCAGGACAGGATTAGAAATGAAACTATAAGCAATTACTTAAGTGTCATATGTGGATGAGATCATGATGAGGAGTAAATGGAGATGGTTTGAGCATGCTCTCCTTACTCCCTGAGAGAGATTAGTTCACCAGACATTCAGCTGGGCTCTACAAGGCACTAGAAGAGTTGCAAGACCCAGCCCTACATGGCTGAGGACTATGAAGTGCGAAGTAGATGATGATGAATGGAGAAGTATTAGATTAAAAGCTCAAGATAGAGACGACTTGAAATCTAATCGATGCGCTTTGCGTCAATGGGCATAAGAGATGATGATGATGATTATAATTGGTTATTTATATTTTGTTTTGAACTATCATCATAATCTCTTCCTACGCCTATTGATGCAGAGGGCCCCGGTTAGATTTCGCCAGTCGTCTCTATCTTGAGCTTTTAATTCACAGAAGATAGAAGTAGTAGTCAGTAAAACTATAACAGCGAACAAAAAGACCACTACTCTACTGTATTATTGTACAGACAACTGGAAATGACTCATTCCTAAGAAAGGAAATTATAAGCGATTACTTGAGTGTCATATGTGGATGAGATCATGATGAGGAATAAATGGAGATGGTTTGGGCATGCTCTTCTTACTCCCCGAGAGAGATTAGTTCACCAGACATTCAGCTGGGCTCTACATGGCACTGGAAGAGTTGCAAGACCCAGCCCTACATGGCTGAGGACTATTAAGTGCGAAGTAGATGATGATGAATGGAGAAGTATTGAATTAAAAGCTCAAGATAGAGATGACTTGAAATCTAATCGAGGCCCTTTGCTCAATGGGCGTAATGTGGAGGATTAATTTTATTCTAATTTATTTTTTTGTTTTGCCAAATCGAGAGAGAGAGAGAGAGAGAGAGTTGTTTTAGTATTGTTAAATCGAGACATTTTATTTGCTTTAGCTTTGTCATTAATGAGAGAGAGAGAGAGAGAGAGAGAGAGAGAGAGAGAGAGAGTGAGTGAGTGTGGGTGTTTATTTACTTAAGTTTTGTCAAACTGCAAGAGAGAGGAAGTGTTTATTTGCTTAGTTTTGTGAGAGAGAGAGAGAGAGAGAGAGAGAGAGAGAGAGAGAGAGAGAGAGAGAGAGAGAGAGAGAGAGAGAGATTTCATTTGCTTTAGTTTTGTCAGAGGGAGAGAGAGAGAGAGAGAGAGAATTTCATTTGCTTTAGTTTTGCTAGATCGCGCGTGCGCGAGAGAGTATGTGTGGTTGTTTGTGTGTCCGCGGTGCGTGCCGAAGAACAAGGGTAATTAGCGAATGATTGGTTGTTGGAAAGATTGTTGGTATATTTGAGGTTGTTTGTTTACATTTTTAGCTAGGATAGGGCGGTGATGAATGTCTTGGACGAAAGCATTGGATCTCGGACTGTGGAAGGAGTCGGTTGTTATTTTTTTTGTTCTTCGAAAGCCGGCTGTTTAGTGTTTTTTTTATATTCGGAGTAAGTACTGTTTTTATTCATTTTTTTTAGGCGCGTTCGTGAATGATAGAAAGTTTATTGTTTATCTTTGATTATAGTGCGATAGTTAAGTTAGTTAGGAGTGTTCATAAGTGTTTTTTATTTTGGCAGGCTGTGATTCCTCCTTTGGGGAGAAGATTTATTTGAATTTGACTATTGATGACCTGGCTTACTTAAGGAACTTGTTTAGAATGCTCTAGTGGATTGAACAACTGTTGACGACCTGGCCTGTTTATTACAATTACGATTTCGATTGCTGTTATTGATGAGGATGATGATGATGATGACGATATAGACTGCCAAATTAAGTGAGGCAGTTATAGCAGATTGTGCCAGTGTTGCGTCTGCCAGGGAGTTGTGGCTTTGGCCGAAAAGGATTGTTGGCCCTAGTGTGGATACAGTTCCACTCATAAACAAATATTGGTTTTGGGTGTGGTAATTTTAAGTTGTTAAGGTTTTTTTTATTTGAATGGTGTTACGGTTTTATATTTAATATTGTTTATGATTCGTGATAAGTGTGTTTTTTTTGGTTTATGATTGCGTTTACTTTTAAGAATATAGTGTTAAGGTTATGTTTTGTTTTCATTTTCCTTCAGTCTAAGAGTCCAGTTTAAAGTAAAGTAAGGGGAAAGTTTGTGTTGTGGGATATTTTGGAAGTAAGAGTGATCAAGTGTGTGGGGGTGGTGTTTTGTTTACATCCCGCCACAGTAAGAGATGATGATGATGATTATAATTGGGTATTTGTATTTTGTTTTGAACTATCATCATCATCTATTCCTACGCCTATTGATACAGAGGGCCTCGGTTAGATTTCGCCAATCGTCTCTATCTTGAGCGTTTAATTCACAGAAGATGGAAGTAGTAGTCAGTAAAACTATAACAGCGAACAAGAAGACCACTACTCTACTGTATTATTGTACAGACAACTGGACATGACTTATTCCTAAGAAAGGATACTGCTGGCCAAACAGAACCTTTGGTTAAACGGGTAGAAAAATAAGTTGAAGCAGCTAGAAACAAGACAAATAATACTAAAATCATATGAATTCTCCCAAGACTGAATGTCAGCCACTTCACCCTCAGTAAGGCCATAGGGATAAATGAAAGGCTTTAGGCCACGTGCCAGAAAATGAAAGTGAAATTTACAGATCTTTGGGACATTTTCTATGGCATGAAAAAAATTATATAAAAGAGACGGAATACACTTTAGTGAAGAAGGCAAGAGAGTTTACGGAAACAAACTTAATCTCACCCTGTACAATTATTTGACAACAGAAGACCAAGAACAAACTAGACCCTTGGAAAATCCTCCCAAAACAAATAGAGGAAATTTGGCTGAAAAGTTGGTTAATAGATAAAAAAGTAAAACTAAAACACTAGTAAATCAGGGAGACAAGCAAAGCCACAGAGGAAGAGAAAAAGATAGAAAATTTCCTCAGAGTGACACAATTTAATGCTGAGTCAGTTAGAAATAAAATGGAAAACTTCTGGGGAATGATAGCTAGTGTTTAACTAGATGTCATAGGCATTGCTGAGACCTGGATTTAAGAAAAAAACCAAGGATTTTATCG
>NC_090728.1:69374771-69384771 GCF_036898095.1 Palaemon carinicauda | reverse complement strand
CTGATGAATAGGAGTTAGGAGTGTTGGTGCAAATAGCTAAAAAGGGAGACCTGACTGATTGCAATAATTGCAGAGGCGTGACACTTACGTCAATTGTAATGAAAATATATAGTATGCTTATTGTTAAGAGACTGGAGAGAAAGATTGATGAAAAGCTTGAGATGAACAAGCAGGATTTAGAAAAGGAAGAAGTTGCACTGATCAAGTTTTCATTTTAAGACATGTTGTACAGCAATTCGTAGAATATAGAAATCCCCTTTCAATGATATTTTTGGACTATGAAAAGCCTTTCATTGTGTAAACCGGGTAATTTTGTCAAAAATCTTGCGTTATTATGGAATTCAATTCAAATATGTAAGTTTGATTAAGTCTGTTCATGAGCATAGCAGGTGCAAAGTTAATGTTAATGGAGTCTTATCAAGTGAGTTTCCAGTGAAGAACGGAGTATTCAAAGGGAATGTGTTGTCACCTATGATGTTTATCCTCATCATGGACTTTGTAATGTTTACAACAGTCGGAGATGGTGGAGAAGGATTGAACCGGATTGGTGATAGGAATTTGGCAGACCTAAAGTATGCTGATGATGCTGACCTTCTTAGCAGAACACCACAGGATTTGCAATGCTTGCTTATCATAATGCATGAAATATCACAGGAGGGGGGACGGGCTGAAGATAAATAGAAGAAAAACAGAGATGATGATATAACGGAGTATGCAATGGAAGATGAAATATTATTAGAAGGAGAAAGAATTAATAAGGTAGAATCATTTCAATATCAAAATGACCTCCAACACATGGTCTCTAGAATTAGAGTTTAGTGAAAGATTGAAAAAAGCAAATCAGACAATGGCTAGGTTAAGTAAAATATGGAAATCAAATTGCATAAAATTTTATATGGAAATCAGACAATATATTTGTTTAGTGAGATTGGTGTTACTCTATGGACATGACTCATGGTATGATAATAAAACAATCTCCAATACATTTAGTAGATTTGAGAATAAAGCCCTCAGAAGGATATAGGGATTTGTATGGCAGGACAGGATTAGAAATGAAACACTAAGAAAGATTACTCGAGTACCATATGTGGATGAGATCATGATGAGGGGTAGATGGAGATGGTTTAGGCATGCTCTTCGCACTCCCCAAGAGATTGGTTCACCAAAGGTTTAACTGGGCTCTACAAGGCACTGGAAAAATTGGAAGACCCAGGGCTACATGGCTTAGGACTATAAAGTACGAAGTAGGAGATGATGAATGGAGAACTATTGAATTAAAAGCTCAAGGCAGAAACGACTGGGGAAATCTAACCGAGGGCCTTTGCGTCAATAGACGTAGGAGGAGATGATGATGATGATATATATATATATATATATATATATATATATATATATATATATATATATATATATATATACATATATGTATAAATATATT
This sequence comes from Palaemon carinicauda, assembly GCF_036898095.1. NCBI lineage: Eukaryota > Metazoa > Arthropoda > Malacostraca > Decapoda > Palaemonidae > Palaemon > Palaemon carinicauda. The sequence goes on along the minus strand of NC_090728.1, from coordinate 69,383,333 downwards.
TATATTTTTATATATGTATATATATATATATGTATATATAGATATATATAGATATATACAGTTTATATATATATATATATATATATATATATATATATATATATATATATATATTACATATATATGTTATATATATTTATATATATAATATATATATATTATATATATTATATATTATACATATATTATATATATTATGTATAAATATATATATTGGATATATTATATTTACTACTATACATATATTTTTTTTTCATATATATATTATATATTGTATATATATGTATGTATATATATATATATATTATGTATATACATATATTATATATTATATATATTTATACACACATATATATATATGTATATATTTTTATAATATATATATATATAAATTATATATATGATATATATATATATACAATATGTACCTACATATTATATATATATATATATATATATATATATATATATATATATATATATATATTATGCATGCATATCATATGTATATTATATATATATATATATATATATATATATATATATATATACTTATATATATAAATATTATATATATACATATATACATATATATTACATATTATATAAATTATACTGTATATATATCATACATATATATTACATATTATATACATTATACTGTATATATATTAAATATACATATATATATATATATATATATATATATATATATATATATATATATATATATATATATATATACGGATTTTGAGCGAAGCGAAAAATCTATTTTTGGATGAGATGGCCATGTCGTCCTGATGGAAGTTCCTATAGGGTAGCTTCCTAGGGTATATTACAACTACGGCGATATTCCCAGAGAATTTACCTTAAGGTACCAGAATTCTAACTCCTGGAGCGAATATCCCTCCTGAAAGGGATATCGCGACATATCAGAGGACGTATTCTTGACACGCCACATGGCAATCTGCATCCCGAACAGAGATTTCGTCTCGCAGGGGGCAGTTGGCAAGAAATGAATTCGGGAAAGAAAAAGGGGGAGCCGCTCCCAAGGCTCCCTATCTCCCGATTCGTAAGCGTGCCTGGCGCCAATCCTGGCGCCATCTGTATTCCTTGTAGCGTACACGAGGTGCTACAGATACTGTATGTAGGGAGGGGTCCTACAGCCCTTTCTTAGAAAGGCAAGGGCGGGTCCATCAGGATGACATGGCCATCTCACCCAAAAATAGATTTTTCACTTCGCTCAAAATCCGTTTTTTGGGCTCAAGCCATGTCGTCCTGATAGAAGTATACCAGAGCATTACTGTATCTGTGGATTCTCAGAACGTGCCGTACTCCCCGGATGTAATTTTTCCCGGTCGACTAGACCTAGAGACCTAAGATGTTACCGTTATACATCTTTTCAACTAACTATAAACCATGTTAGAGCTTCCTGCCCCCTACAGGGAAGAGTCCTACTAGACTCTGGAAAAGTCTCGAAGAGTACATATACCTATGTATGAATACCAGGCAAGCTAATATAGTGGTCTCGCCCTATATTAAGTAAAGCATAGTTTGTAAAGAACCACTGCGTCAATATGAAATATCGACCAGTTCTCCGCACAATATTTGTATTGGACAAAGGTTTATATCCGCATAGGAGGAAACTAGTAAAACCGCCATCGTCCCCTTATGGGACGGGGTCCTCCCATTAAGGGAAAGCATAAACCAATGCAACATAGCTTGCATAAAGGAACAATTCTATTAGAATTATCCCAGATAAGGTACATAGAATGAATGCTCAATTATACCAATAAATTGACACAGGTGAAGGAGACGCAAGGTTCTCAAGAACAAGTTCATTGACAGACAATAAACAGACAGGTTAACCACAATTATATATATATATATATATATATATATATAAGAAGAGGATAACCCAAAACTTTAAGCATAACTATGATAGTAAACAGAACTGTTTATCTGAAAGAAAACACATTAAATGCCACTTTTAAGATACCGAGGTATCAAAGTCATAAAAGTCTGTATTACAAATCAATGACATTAGCGTTAGAAACGCTCGGCACACATGTCTGCCCTTATGCTAGGTTCACCTTTGGAATGGAACAGTCTACATGGGCAACTCAGTGCCCTCACTTAGTTTGTAGTACGGTATGTAACTACACACTCACCCTGGAATTAATCGTCCCAATTAAAACCACTGTTCCTCGCAGAGTTAAACAGTAGGGTTAACGACGCGACCCACTGCTACCACAGATCTCTTTAGTTCCTCTACTTGCTTCGCATAGTGGCGAAAGAACACTCTGGAAGACTTCCAGCCAGTGTATGAACGGAGATGTTCAAAATCCATACAATTAAAGAAATTTAAGGATGAGGCAACTTTCCTCGGATCGTGACCTGCGGGTGTACTGTCAGGATCCGCTCTGCGAATAAAATATGTGATTTTCACTCTGAGTTGATTCAGAGATAAATTTGAGCCTGATGTTTCTCCCCTGAATAGTTGACCACCCTTGAAGTCTGAAGTTCTATGAAGATAGACCTTTAGGCATTCTACTGGACATAGAGATGCATCTTCTTTCAGAGGGCAGATTCTCCAGGGACCCCACCTGTTGGTGGGTAACTCCTTCTTGGCGAGAAACGTAGGATCCGGAAACAGGTTCAGTTCTCCCCCATCCAGGAACTGAACACGACCTGCCTCTCTCGAGAGGGTTACAATCTCACTAACCCTGGCCCCGGACGCGAGTGCAAATAGGAAAATAACTTTTTGTGTCAAATCCTTTAACGCACATTCTTCATTGCACAACAGAGAAGCGAAATGAAGAACTTTGTCTAAAGACCATGAAATGGCCTTTGGAGGACTGAAGGTCTGAGCCTAGCGCAGGCTTTCGGAACTTTATTAAAGAACTCGGTACCTAGGTCGACCTGGAAGGCATATAGAATGGGTCTTGTCAAAGCAGACTTACATGCTGAAATCGTGTTAGCTGCCAATCCTTGACCATGGAGGTGGATGAAGAAAGATAAGCAGAAGTCTGTCGAGATCTCCTGCGGATTCTTCGCCTTGACAAAGGCCACCCATTTTCTCCAAGATGACTCATATTGCCTTCTAGTAGATTTGCACTTATATTCCTCTAGGAAGTCTATGCTGGCTTTCGAAATCCCAAAACGCTTTCTCACCGCTAGGGAGAGAAAATCATGAGCTGCAGGGTCCGGGTTTTCTGTAATGAAGCGCAGACAGTCGACTTCTGGACTCGCTGGGTCAGAACTGGATCTGGTAGCGGTACAAACTTCAGCTGTAGTTCCAATGCCAGGGGGAACCACACGCTGTTCGGCCACTTGTGGGCTACTATTGCCGCTACCCCCTTGAAGGATCTCAGTTTGTTGAGGACCCTCAACAGAAGGTTGTGAGGAGGGAACAGATAAATCCTGGACCCTCTGTTCCAGTTGAGGGACATCACGTCCACTGCTTCCGCTAAGGGGTCCTCGTACGGGGACACGTACAGGGGCAACTTCTTGTTGTCTTTCGTCGCAAAGAGGTCTATCTGCAGTTCTGGGACTTGATTCAGAATGAAGGAGAATGATCCTGCGTCTAAGGACCATTCCAATTCTATCGGTGTGAACCTGGATAGAGCGTCCACTGTCACATTGCGGACTCCTTGAAGGTGAACTGCCGACAGGTACCACTTCTTCTTTTCCGCCAATCGGAAGATGGCCAACATCACCAGGTTGAGAGGTGGTGACCTCGATCCTTGTTGATTCAAGCATCTCACAACTACCTCGCTGTCCATCACCAACCTTATGTGGATCGAGTGACGCGGGGAAACTTTCTTTAAGGTAAGGAGCACTGCCATAGCTTCTAGAAAGTTTATGTGAAAGGTCTTGAATAGCTTGGACCAAGTCCCCTGGACTTTTTCCGATGAGAGTGACCTCCCCATCCCTCCTTCGAGGCGTCTGAGTGAATCGTCACCGACGGGGGAGGTGGCTGAAGAAGAATCGACTTCTTTAGAAGTCTGGCTTGGGACCAAAGCCTGAGAAGAGTACGTAGCCGAAGCGGAACTGGTCTTCTCAGATCTCTTCGCACGATTGATGCAAAACTTCTCCAAACTCCGGTTGCATCCTTTAGCTGTGCTCTTAGCACTGGGTCTGTCACCGAAGCAAACTGGAGAGAGCTCAGTACCCTCTCTTGTTCGCGTCTTGATATCCTTTCGGAATCTAGAAGTCTCTTGACAGAACCCGCTATCTCCTTCCTTTTCTTCGCCGGGATGGAGAAACGGTGTGACAAAAGGTCCCAGTGGATTCCCAGCCACTGGAACTTTTGAGATGGAGAAAGTCGAGACTTTTATCTGTTGATCTTGAAACCTAGGTACTGTAGGAACTAGATCACTTGACTGGAAGCTTGCAAGCATTCTGTCTCGGATGCTGCCCACACCAACCAGTCGTCCAGGTAGGCTACTACCTGAATCCCCTTTAGGCGTAATTGTTTGAGAGCTACGCTCGCAAGCTTCGTAAAAATCCTTGGGGCTATGTTTAGCCCGAATGGCATGGCTCTGAAGGCGTATAGTCTTCGTTGTAGCCTGAACCCTAGGTAGGGGGAGAGTCGACGGTTGATTGGAATGTGCCAATAGGCGTCTGACAAGTCTATAGAGACGGAATATGCCCTCTTGGGCAGTAAGGTCCTTATGTGTTGCAGTGTTAGCATCTTGAATTTGTAATACACTATGAACTTGTTGAGTGGCGACAAGTCCAGAATGACTCTGAGCTTTTCCGAGTCTTTCTTGGGAACACAAAACAGCCTCCCTTGGAATTTGATGGACTTCACCTTTCGGATCACATTTTTCTCCAACAGTTCTTGAACGTACTCCTCCAGAACGGGGGTGGAGTGTTGGAAAACCCGAAGGCCCGGGGGTGGAGTGCTGTACCAGCTCCAGCCCAGTCCATTCTTGAGTAGGCTGTGGGCCCAGGGATCGAAGGTCCACCGATCCCGAAATTTCAGAAGTCTCCCTCCTACCGGTATCATCCCACTTGGACTGCCGTCCCGAGGTCTTGCCTCCCTGACCACGACCACCCCTGAATCCCCTTCCCCTTGAGGGGCGCCCAGACGAGCCTCTGGCTGCCCCTCTAGGCTTTGCTCGAAAGGAAGTAGACTGCCCTTCGAACGATGGGGTGAATGCCGTGGACTGTGTCGACACGGCCTGGGGTACCCACTGAAAAGTGGTCGGGGTTTGTGCCACGATCTGGGGCACTGGAGGCAATGGCAATTGCAGTTGCTGTTGCTGTCTAAAAGGCTTGGCTGGCCGAGACGGTAGCCTAGTCCTCATAGTCTTCCTCTTTGGTTGAGGACCTTCATCCGGGGAAGACTTTCTTTTGATAGCCAGGCCCCACTTCTGGAGAAGGTTTCTATTCTCCAAGGCGGCCTTATCAACTACTTCTTTGACCAAATCGGTAGGGAAAAGGTCTTTGCCCCAAATGTTGGAGGAGATTAGTTTCCTTGGCTCGTGCCTTACCGTAGCCGAGGTGAACACGAACTCCCTACAAGCTCTCCTCGCCTTGACGAAGCCATAAAGGTCCTTCGTCACTGTGGCCATATGAGTCTTGGCCACCACCATGAACATTTCATGGACCTTGGGGTCACTTGCCATCGTCTCAAGAGTAGTCTGAAGAGACATTGAGGCAGCCAGTCTTTCTTTTGTCTCGAACTCTCTCTGCAAGAGAAAGTCAGACAGCTTAGGGAGGTCCTCGCCGAACTGACGTCCGGCGATATCAGCCTCCAACTTCCCAACTGAGAACGTAAGATGGACGTCCTTCCAGTCTTTGTGGTCCATAGGTAGGGCCAGCGACAAGGGTTTACACTCCTTCAGGGAGGGGCAAGGCTTGTCGGCCTCGACTGCTTTTAGTACAGCCGCAAACCCTTTCTGTAAAAAGGGGAAGGCTCTAGCAGGAGAGGACACAAAGGAAGGGAGCTTCTTGCTCAATGCAGCTACTTTTGAGTTAGAGAAGCCCCTCTCTTTCAACGAGGATGAAAGCAGAGCTTGAGCCTTAGTATGGTCCATCACTATGACCTCCTTCGGCTCTGTATCCTCCTTTGAAGCTGGTTCCTTCCTCAGCCGGACATAACAGTCCGGATATGATGCCTTGCTGGGCCAGAATTCCACCTCCTCTAGGGGAACTGAGCCCAGCTTATCCGAGATGACGATCTTTCCAGTCGTCATTGGCATGTGCTCAGCATACCTCCATGGGTTAGCATCTGAGCACAAGGGAAGGTCTTTCACATTGAGCCTTTTCTGGGGCCCATGTGATTCTGCAAGGCACTGCATCCGCCGTTCCATAGCAGCCGCCTTCTCCTGATTCTCCTTCTGCATTTGTTGGATCATTCCAACAATCGAAGAGAGGGCCTGTCCCAGCTCTACTGGGAGACCGGCCGATGTTGAGGGAATAGGCTCCGGAATCTGAACCGGAGTAGCCGACACCTTGTCGACCCCTTCCTCTACGACGTCCGGGGCTTGAACTTCATCCTGGCCTTCTGCCAGGAGGTCTTCTTCCAAACGCTCGTCCACGTCAGACATCCTGTCATCTAACTGGATGTCTTGCATCGCGACCGCGACTTCAGCATCCACCTGGATCTGACCTTGGGGGATCTCCTCTTGAGGCTGGGGAATCACTGCATCAGCTGATGCCTTAGGGAAAAGATACACCCTCATCTTCTCACTTGGAAGATAAGGGCCAGAGGTGTTTTTTTGGAAGCCCCTTACCCAGGTACGAAGCTTCTCCCTTGCTATATCCCTTGATTCCGCCGTCCTAGGGGAATCAAAGGCCTCAGTAATCAGGTTAGTACACACAATACATACCTGAGGGTCCCAATACTGGAGATCATCCTTGGAGAAAGCGCATGCTGCGTGTCTCCTACAAAACTCATGTCCGCAGAGGTTCTTGCTGCGGACGTTGCAGAAAACATTTCCGCACTTCGGAGGGTCCCCCTGTAAAGAGAAGAAATTTCCATGAGTATCAAGTGAACTATGTATCACTGGATATGCATAGTATAGCATAACAATTTATAAAGGAAAGACACACACTTGTGTTTCCCTCACAACCCATTGTTGCAGCCTTCCAGATAATAAAATCAAATGGTTAATCTCTTCTAGAGTAACCAATGCAAGGTTTCCAAAGGAAACAGGTGGAGCTCACACCTAAGCAATGATTTTAAAATCCTGGATAATAGACAGGAAAGAACTCACTTTCCTATCTGTAGGGCAACAGCAAAGGACTGTGCAAGAAAACACAAAAGTGTTAGAACACACAGTGCTGTACCAAAACCCATACCATAGTTTTCTTCTTACTGTATATGTTATACTGAAGAATACTAGTACAGTATAGGAGGATACGTGCCGGCCGGCACACACCATAACTAGCTTTAAAGTATACTACTTAACAGCTATAAGGCGGCAGAACTCTGGTTCAATTGCATGTGCCGGCTGGCAGCAACTGCCGGCCGGCAACAGCCAATGTCGGCCGGCAATGGCTGCCGGCCGGCAACTACACAAGGTAGTACCCAGCTGCCGGCCACACTCTTGGTGACCGACAGACAAGGGCTGACATTAGCCGGCCGGCAAAGGTACACCCGCCCGGCTGCCGGCCTCATAGGCCGGCAGCCGGGTCGGGTACAGCACTAGAAGAAAAATAGGATGGATGCCGGGATAAGAGAGTACACTACTTCCAAGCCCGGCAATCCGAAAGAGTGCATATAAGGAAGGGGAGAATCTAATTCAGGCTTCCTGACCAATGCCGTCTGGCTCTACAGGCAGGCATGGATGAGGGACCAAGGGAGGTCCGGGCAGCACTCAAAATATAAGACCCTTGCCGGCCGGCAGCTCTGCCGGCCGGCAGGGGGCTGAGTCAATTCCACATCCTAACCTATTCTAGGTCCAGATGTAGAACGACGTATAGTACTGTAATGGCTAGGCCATTACGGAGATAGAGGGGGAAAGGACAAAAGAGGGTCCTACCAACCTTGCTTTAGTGACGGATCACCCTCAGCCAAGAAACTTATCTTAGCCTAAGGGAGATCCAAGGGGGGAGGCCAGCAATACTTGCCAGCTCCCAGAGCACCAAAGCAAGGAAGGTGTTGCCACTCCCAGGGAAAGAAACTTATCCTCCCCCGAGAACAGCAACAAGGACTAGTCTGGTAGATCACAAAAGAAGGAATCATATCCACAGAAACCTTCGGTAGTGACCTAAGGAGGCTAAGCCACCTTTGTCTGTGTCAGGCCAGCGAGGGAGACTCTACCCCAAGCCAGACAAACACAGACTCAGACTAAAAAACTCTGTTGTTCTGTCCCTCTTTGAACCAGACTTACTGGAACAGGAAGGTACAGTAACACCCCAGTATAGTTTTATCAAAAATAAATTCGGAAAAAACCACTTAGGGATAAGCCCAAGGCTTAAACAGAGGGAAAGGGATTGCAGACCTTCTCCGAAGAAAAGAAAGCAACCGGGGAGTATGAGAAAGTATACCAAGGCTCCATAAGCAACTTAGCCTAGGCACCAAGAGAATCGATTACCTAAATCACC
>NC_090728.1:69364771-69367271 GCF_036898095.1 Palaemon carinicauda | reverse complement strand
ACTCGAGACCATTATCACTTATCAAGATTTTCGGGTAACCAAACCTAGTAAAGAAAGAGAACAGCGCCTGGGCTAATGAATTTGCTGATTTATCCAACATTGCCTAAGTATGAGTGTACTGAGTAAATACATCCACAAATACACATATATACTTATGTTGTGTTAACCCAGTAGGAAATGGTCCTACCACATCTATATGCACCCTATAGAATTTAATAGGAATCACAAGCCACTTTCTGGCTTCTGGTACAATGTTTTTATGTTCTTTCAAACAGTTACAAGCATGACAACCTTTTTTATAATTCTCTATAGATTTTTACATTCCTAAACAAAAGAAGGATTCACGTCCTCTTCTTAATATTCTCTCAAACTCTAAATGCCCTGCATACAGACTTGTATGTACAATGTGGATGGCTCGAATAATTAAAGAGGGAGGAAGAACTACCTGTACACAAAATTCCCCTCCTCTCTTCTCGTAAGCACAATATAAGATATAATTTTCTATAAAAAAATTCTCACGAGGCACATTTAGAAAGGATGGATAACTCTCTGATTCCCCTTTAATCACTGCTCGCACTTTTTCCACCTATTCCTCTTTTTTCTGTCCCCTTGGACTTCATTTATGTCCCAACCTCCAAAGTCAATCAAACCAGCATCATTAGGGCTTTCATTCTGAACATCCCTGTAGTGTCCTCGGCCACCCACATATATTTGCCTTCACCGCTCACATCTCTCTCTCTCTCTCTCTCTCTCTCTCTCTCCGTTGATCCCGTTTTCTGATTGCTCCTTGCTTGAATTCACATCCCGTTCTCTATTTTCTATATTTTGATGGGAGTCTTCAATATTTTGGTTACGTTTTTCGTTCCTCTTGTGTGCCCCTGTTGTTACTCCTATTACTGCACCTCTAGAGAGAGCATCAGCTACCTTGTGAGCTTTACCTTCTATGTGGTGAAAACCATTTATATTAAACACTAATAATCTTTCAATCCATCTCGCTTGTCTAGATGTCAAATCATCTTTATAATATAAATCCCGTAAGGGGCGATGATTATTTTGCAACTTATTTGACTGGCTTAATAAAAAGAACCGATGCCTCTCTAGAACCCAAAGAATATCCAAAGCCTCTCGATCGAATGTACTGCAATTCTTTTCTGCCCCTTTGACTGCCCTGAAAGCAAAACAAGTGGGTCGCTCTCTAACTTTATCATCTTGTTGAGAAACTAGGCCACCAATAGCTAAGCTACTTGCTTCTGTTGTCACTAAAAACGGGCGATCAAATCTAGGATATGCGAGTAAGTCATTGCTAGTTAAGGCAGTTTTCAGATGGTTAAAGGCCTTTTCTTCTTCCACTCCCCAATTTATCACTTTTTGTTTCTTTGAAGCATCTAAGGGTCTTGCTATCTCTCAAAAACCTCTTATAAATTTACGATAATACCCGGCGAGCCCAAGGTACGTGGCCTGGGGAATCTCTAATAGCTTCTACTTTACTGGGGCAGGGTTGGATACCTTCTGGGGTTATTATGTGACCTAAAAATTTGACCTGTTTAGAGAAAAATTTGCACTTTGACAAATTTATTTTCATACCATTGGGTCGTAATACTCCTAAAACTTTACGAATATTATTATTAAATTCTTCGGCATTTTCTCTGTAGTTATGATATCGTCTAAATAAACAAGAACATTATGGCCAATTAAGGGAGACGAAACCATCATTACTCTAGAGAAATGACTTGGAGCATTTTTAACACAAAAAGGAAGAAAACTAAACTGAAATAGTTGATCGTTAGCTATAAATGCCCCGTTTTACATTTTCTGTCTTCCTGAATGGGTATTTGATAGTATCCGGACTTCAAATCAATAGTTGTAAAATGCTTCGATCGAGGGCAATGACATACAATCTTACCGAGCCATCCATTTTCCAAACAGCTACAATTGGAGAAGCCCAGGAGGATTCACTCTCCTCGATTATCCTTTGTTCCCTTATTTTACTAATTTCCCTTTCTATCTCTCCCTGGCAATGAATGGATACCTTATAAGGCCTTGACCTGAACGGCTCCGCCTGCCCAGTTTCAATGCTAAAGGGAAATCGATCAATACTCCCGGGTGGCTCATCTTCAATTGCAATTACACTGGAATAATTATTAACAATGTCACTAACTACAGGTTGATATTCTGACACACATAGTTTTCGCGCTTGTTTAATCAAATTCTGAGTGAGTTCGTCTGTGCAGGCTAGAGTTTTGGCTCCCAAGATTCCATTATTAGCAATTTCACATAACTCTAATTCACACACAGAATCACTTCCTAACACGACTCTTTTATTTAGCAAATTAACTAGCGTTATATCGGCTCTGTTATCTTTTATTTCTGATAAGCCCTCTAAGACTATAAGCACCCAATTATTATGGGGTTTAACAACGACCTTGGTTCCTTCTGGAAGAGGCTGACACGGGGTCACTGATATGCTCGTAAGTGTATGGGGAGACATCACTTCTCCTCT
>NC_090728.1:69352271-69357271 GCF_036898095.1 Palaemon carinicauda | reverse complement strand
CTGAACAGCTGTCCTCCCATAAAGTCTGAAGTTCTATGAAGATAGACCTTTAGGCACTCCACTGGACATAGAGATGCATCCTCCCTCAGAGGGCAGATTCTCTAGGGACCCCACCTGTTGGTGGGTAGCTTGTTCCTGGTAAGAAACGTTGGGTCTGGAAATAGATTCAGTTCTTCATCCAAGAACTGGACGTGGCCTTCCTCTCTAGAGAGAGCCACTATTTCACTAACTCTGGCCCCCAAAGCGAGTACAAGCAGAAATATGACTTTAAATTCAAAACCTTTTAAGAGCATTCCTCATTGTTCATTATTTATACACAATGACAAATCATATCTAATGACCATGCAAAGGGTGTTTGGAGGCGCTGAAGGGCTAAGCCTAGCATGGGCCTTTGTAGTTCATTAAGAGTGTCGTTAGAAAGGTCGACCTATAAGGCATATGGTATCTGACTTGTCAAGGCAGGCTTGAACAATAGAATTGTGTTGGCTGCTAAACCTTGCTCATGAAGGTGAATGAAGAATGATAAATAGGAATCTGTCGAGATTTCTTTTGGTTTCTTCGCCTTGACAAAGGATATCTGTTTCTTTCCTGAAGCCTCATAATGTCTTCTAGTTTGCTCCAAAAGTCCAAATTGACTTTTAACACCGAATCCTTTTCTAATCGCTAAGGTGAAAAAATCATGAGATGTAGGTTCCGTGTTTTCTGTGATGAAGCGAAGACAGTCGACTTCTGTACTCGCTGAGACAGGGATGGATCCGGTAGCGGTACGAATTTCAGTCGTAGTTCCAATGCCAGAGGGAACCACACACTATTTGGCCACTTGTGGGCCACTATTGCGACTTTCCCTTTGAAGGATCTCAGCTTATCGAGGACCTTCAAAAGGAGGTTGTGCGGAGGGAACAGATAAATACTGGACTATCTGTTCCAGTCCAGGGACATAGCGTCCACTGCCTCCTCTAGCGGATCCTCGTATGGGGACACGTAACGATCTGTTTTCTTGTTGTCTTTCGTCGCAAAGAGGTCTATCTGCAGCTCCGGGACTTGACTCGAGATGAAGGAGAACAATCCTGCGTCAAGGGACCATTCTGACTCTATAGGTGTAAACCTGGATAGAGCGTACGCTGTCACATTGCGGAACCCTTGAATGTGAACTGCTGACAGGTGCCATTTCTTCCTTTCCGTAAAACGGAATATGGCCAACATCACTTGGTTGATTTGAGGTGACCTCGACCCTTGTCGATTCAGGCATCTCACTATCACCTCGCTGTCTAGAACCAGTCTTATGTGGGTCGAGTGGTGAGGAGATACTTTCTTTAGTGTCAGAAGTACTGCCATGGCTTCTAGAAAGTTGATGTGAAATGACTTGAAAAGATTGGACCAAGCTCCTTGGACTCTCATCTGATGAGAGTGACCTCCCCAGCCTTCCTTTGAAGCTTCTGTGTGGGTAGTTACTGACGGGGGAGGCGGTTGAAGAAGTGTTGATTTCTTCAATTGCTTGGCATTGGACCACGGCTTGAGAAGCGTTCGCAGTCGAGTCGGTAGTGGTCTTATTAGATCTCTTTGTGCGTTTGATGCGTATTTTCTCCAGACTCCTGTTGCATCCTTTAGCTGTGCTCTTAGCACTGGATCTGTTATCAAAGCAAACTGTAGAGAGCCCAGCACTCTCTCCTGTTTGCGTCTTGATATCCATTTGGATTTCAATAGTCTCTTGACAGATCCTGCTATTTCTTTCCTCTTCTTACCAGGAATGGAAAGTCGATGTGACTCCAAATTCCAGTGGATTCCCAACAACTGAAATTTTTGAGCTGGGGAAAGTCGAGGCTATTTGATGTTGATCTTGAATCCCAGATGTTCCAGGAACTGGATCACTATCTTAAAAGCTTGCATGCATTCTGTCCTGGATGCTGCCTACACCAGCCAGTCGTCCAAGTAGGTTACTACTTGGACCCCCTTTAGGCGTAATTGATGGACAGCTGCGTTCGCGAGCTTCGTGAAAATCCTTGGGGCTATATTTAGCCCAAAGGGCATGGCTCTGAAGGCGTAAAGTTTTCTATGTAACTTGAAGCCTAGGTAGGAGGAGAGGTGACGCTTAATTGGAACGTGCCAATAAGCGTCAGACAAGTCTATAGAGACAGTATATGCCCTTCTGGGCAGCAGGGTCCTTATGTGTTGAAGCGGGAGCATTCTGAACTTGTAGTTCACTATGAACTTGATGAGTGGCGACGAGTCTAGAATGACTCTGAGTTTTTCTGAGTCCTTCTTAGGAACACAAAACAGCCTTCCTTGGAATTTTATGGACTTAACTTTCCGGATTACTCTTTTGTCTAAGAGCTCTCGGACATATTCTTCCAGAACAGGGGTTGAGTGTTGGAAGAATTGAGGAAATTGAGGTGGAGGACTGCTCCAGCTCCAACCTAGTCCATTCTTTATTAGGCTGTGGGCCCAGGGATCGAAGGTCCAGCGATCCCTAAATAGCTGTAGTCTCCCTCCTACTGGAAGTATCTCACTTCTGCTGTTGTGGACCTTAGGCCTTGCCTCCTTGACTGCATCTTCCCCTGGATCCCCTTCCTCTTAAAGGGCGTCTAGAAGAACCTCTGGCTGTTCCTCTAGTTTTCGAACAAAAGTAAGAAGTCTGCTTTTCGAAGGCTGGGTTAAAAACTGGCGACTGTGTCGCCAGTTGTTGAGGTACCAGCTGGTACGTGGTTGGAGGTTGTGCCACTATCTGAGGCACCGCGGTCACAGGAAGTTGTTGTTGTTGTTGCTGTTGGTAGGGTTTAGCCGGCCGAGAGGATGGCCTAGGCCTTTTTGTATTCTTTTTGGGTTGGGGACCCTCATCCGGAGAAGACTTTCTCTCAAGATCTAAGCCCCACGTTTTGAGAAGGTTCCTATTCTCTGTGGCGGCCTTGCCTACTACCTCTTCAACAACTTCGTTGGGAAAGAGGTCTTTACCCCAGATACGAGAGGAGATCAGTTTCCTCGGTTCGTGCCTCACCACAGCTGAGGCGAACACGAACTCTCTACAGGCTCTCCTAGCTTTAATAAATCTTTAGAGATCCTTCGTAACTGTGGCCAGATGGGTTTTGGCCACTACCATGAACATGTCCTGGTTCTTGGGGTCACTTGCCATCGTTTCTAATGTCGTTTGCAACGACATCGATGCGGCAAGTCTTTCCTTTGTCTCTTGCTCTCTACGCAAGAGAACCTCCGACAGTTTTGGAAGTTCCTCACCAAACTGACGTTCAGCGATATCAGCTTCCAGCTTCCCGACTGAGAAGGTAAGGTGTACGTCCTTCCAGTTTTCTTGGTCCAAGGGCAAGGTCAGCGATAACGGCTTGCACTCCTCCAAGGAGGGGCATGGTTTCCCTGCCTCCACCGCCTTTAAGGCTGCCTTACATCCCTTTTCCATGAAGGGAAAGGCTCTGGTAGGAGAGGCCACAAAGGAGGGAAACTTCTTACTCAAGGCTGGCACCTTTGAGTTAGTGAAGCACCTCTCTTTCATCGAGCTCGCTAGTAATGCCTGAGCTTTACTATGGTAAAAAACTATGACCTTCTTCGGCTCCGTCTCCTCCTTTGAGCCTGGCTCCTTCCTAAGACGGACATAGCAGTTCCGATAAGAATCTTTGTTGGGCCAAAATTCCACCTCTTCCAGGGGAATTGCTCCCAATTTTTCTGAAATCACGATCTTCCCGGTTGTCATTGGCATGTGTTCGGCATACCTCCAAAGATTGGTGTCCGAGGACAAAGGAAGATCCTTCACGTTGAGGCGCTTCTGGGGCCCACGTGATGCTGCAAGTCTCCGTATCTCCAGTTTCATTGCAACTTCCTTCTCATCATTCTTCCTTTGAATTGGTTGGATCATCTCAACAATGGAAGAAAGAGTCCTTCTCAGTTCATCTGGGATAGCAGACGATGTAGAGGGAACAGGTTCTGGGTCCGGAACCGACGTAACCGACACCTCGTCGATTTCTTCCTCTTCTACTTGAGGAGCCTGGGACAGCTCCTCCTCCTGACCTTCTCCTAGAAGGTCCTTCTCAGTAGAATCCGACACCTCTAACATCTTATCGTCCAACTGGATGTCTTGAAGGGCGGCCGAGACTTCAGAATCTACCGGATTCTGGGCAGTTGGTATCTCCACCTGAGGCTGAGGGATGATTACATCAGCCGATGCTTTAGGGAAAAGGTAGGCCCTCACCTTCTCATTTGGAAGGTAGGGGCCTGAGGTGATTTCTGAAAACCCCTCACACAGGTTCGTAACTTTTCCCTGGCAGCATCCCTTGACATCGTCGACTTAGGGCCGTCAAAAGCCTCGGTAATCAGGTTAGAGCTTACAGTACAAACCTGAGGGTCCCAATACCGGAGATCACCTCTGGAGGCTGCGCATGCTGCGTGCCTCCTGCAAAGCTGATGTCCACAGAAGTTCTTACTGCGGACATTACAGAACACAATCCCGCACTTCGGATGGTCCTCCTGTAAAGAGAAGAAAAATCCATGAGTATCAAGTGAAGGCTCTTCACCTATATTAAAACATGTAGCTTATATAGAAAAGCTATAAAAGCAAGAAGGAAAGACACATACTTATATTTCCTGTCCAGTCAATTGCTGTAACCTCCCAAGATATCAAAACTAAGGTTAATTCTATTCTAGAATACCTTATGTAATTTCCTAAACGGAAATTTAAGGTGTAGTTCACACCTTGAAATAAAGTTTTAATATACGGGATAAAATTAATACAGAAAGAACTCACTTTCTATATATTGTACGGTCTCAACAAAAGGCTGTACAAGATAACATTAAGTATGTTGAAGAACTTTAGTATTATCACAAACTCTGTACTGCAGTTTTACTAATGCAGTGTGTACTACACTACAAATATAGTAACTACTGTACATCGCATGCTGTTGTGCCGGCCGGCATTACACCTGCATAGTTCAAAGATATACTACCTTTAACTAATAGGCGGCAGGCCACTGGTTCGCAAATGTGTGCCGGCCGGCAATCAT
>NC_090728.1:69317390-69332390 GCF_036898095.1 Palaemon carinicauda | reverse complement strand
TTTATCATACTCCCCGGTTGCTTTCTTTTCTTCGGAGAAGGTATGCAATCCCTTTCCCTCTGTTTAAGCCTTGGGCTTATCCCTAAGTGGTTTTTTCCGAATTTATTTTCGATAAAACTATACTAGGGTGTTACTGTACCTTCCTGTTCCTGTAGTTATGGTTCAAGAGGGACAGAACAACAGAGTTTTTAGTCTGAGTCTGTGTTGTCTGGCTTGGGGCAGAGTCCCTCTCGCTGACCTAACACATACAAAGGGAGCTTAGCTCCCTTAGGTCACTACCGAAGGTTTCTGTAGTTATGATTCCTTCTTTTGTGATCTACCAGACTAGTCCTGTTGCTGTTCTCGGGGGAGGATAAGTTCTTCCCTTGGGAGTAGCAACGCCTTCCTTGCTTTGGTGCTCTGGAAGCTGGCAAGTATTGCTGGCCTTTCCCCTTAGATCTCCCTTAGACTAAGATAAGTTTCTTGGCTGCGGGTGATCTGTCACTAAAGCAAGGTTGGCAGGACCCTCTTGTCCCTTCCCCCTCTATCTCCGTAATGGCCTAGCCATTACTGTACTGTACCTTGCCGGCCGGCAGAGCTGGCCGGCAGGGGTCTTACTGTACTGTACGTCGTTCTACTTCTGGACCTAGTATAGGTTGGGATGTGGAATTGACTCAGCCCATTGCCGGCCGGCAGAGCTGCTGGCCGGCAAGGGTCTTATGTTTTCGAGTGCTGCCCGGACCTCTCTTGGTCCCTCATCCATGCCTGCCGGCAGAGCCGGACGGCATTGGTCAAGGAAGCCTGAATTAGTTTCTCCCCTTCCTTATATGCACTCTTTCGGTTGCCGGGCTTGGAGGTTGTGTACACTCTTATCCCGGCATCCATTCTATTTTTCTTCTAGTGCTGTACCTGTCCCGGCTGCCGGCCTATGAGGCCGGCAGCCGGGCAGGTGTAGTCTTCTGGTTCTTTTGCTGCCGGCTGGCATCGGTCTTGTACCTTTGCCGGCCGGCTTATGTCAGTCCTTGTCTGCCGGGCACCAAGAGTGTGGCCGGCAGCTGGGTACTACCTTGTGTAGTTGCTGGCCGGCAGCCATTGCCGGCCAACACTGGCTGTTACCGGCCGGCAGTTGCTGCCGACCGGCACAGGCATTTGAACCAGAGTGCTGCCGCCCTATAGCTGTTAAGTAGTATACTTTAATGCTAGTTGTGGTGTGTGCCGGCCGGCAAAGGCAGGCCGGCACACATCCCCCTATTCTGTACTAGTATTCTTCTGTATAGCATATACAGTAAGAAGAAAACTATAGTAAAGGTTTTGGTACAGCACTGTATCTTCTAACACTATTGTGTTTTCTTGCACATCCCTTTGCTGTTGACCTCAGATAGGAAGCTGAGTTCTTCCCTGTCTATTATCCAGGATTTTAAAATCATTGCTTAGGTGTGAGCTCCACCTGTTTCCTCTGGAAACCTTGCATTGGTTACTCTAGAAGAGATAAACCATTTTGATTTTATTATCTGGAAGGCTGCAACAATGGGTTGTGAGGGAAACACAAGTGTGTGTCTTTCCTTTCTGAATTGTTATGCTATACTATGCATATCCAGTGATGCATAGTTCACTTGATACTCATGGAAATTTCTTCTCTTTACAGAAGGACACTCCGAAGTGGGGAAGTGCTTTCTGCAATGTCAGCAGCAAGAACCTCTGTGGACATGAGTTTTGTAGGAGACACGCAGCATACGCTGTCTCCAAGGATGATCTCCGGTATTGGGACCCTCAGGTATGTACTGTGTGCACTAACCTGATTAATGAGACATTTAAATAGCTAGGAAGAAGCTTCGTACCTGGGTAAGGGGCTTCCAAAAGAACACTTCTGGCCCTTATCTTCCAAGTGAGAAGATGAGGGCGTATCCTTTCCCTAAGGCATCAGCTGATGCAGTGTTTCCCCAGCCTCAAGAGGAGATCCCCTAAGTTCAGATCCAGGTGGATGCTGAAGTCGCGGTCACGATGCAAGACATCCAGCTAGATGACAGGATGTCTGATGTGGACGGGTGTCAGGAGGAAGACCTCCTGGCAGAAGCCCAGGATGAAGTTCAAGCCCCTCTACATCGGCCGGTCTCCTAGTAGAGCTGGGACAGGCCCTCTCTTCTATTGTTGGAATGATCCAACAAATGCAGAAGGAGAATCAGGAGAAGGCGGCTGCAATGGAACTGCGAATGCAGTGCCTTGCAGAATCACATGGGCCCCAGAAAAAGCTCAATGTGAAAGACCTTCCCTTGTGCTCAGATGCTAACCCATGGAGGTATGCTGAGCACATGCCGATGACGACTGGGAAGATCGTCATCTCGGATAAGCTGTGCTCAGTTCCCCTGGAGGGTGGAATTCTGGCCCAGCAAGGCATCATATCCGGACTGTTATGTCCGGCTGAGGAAGGAACCAGTTTCAAAGGAGGAGACAGAGCCGAAGGAGGTCATAGTGATGGACCATGCTAAGGCTCAAGCTCTACTTTCATCCTCGATGAAAGAGAGGGGCTTCTCTAACTCAAAGGTAGCTGCATTGAATAGGAAGCTCCCTCCTTTGTGTCCTCGCCTACTAGAGCCTTCCCCTTTTTACAGAAAGGGTTTCTGGCTGTACTAAAAGCAATCGAGGCCGGCAAGTCTTGCCCCTCCCTAGAGGAGTGTAAACCCTTGTCCCTGGCCCTGCCTATGGACCACAAAGACTGGAAGGACGTCCATCTTACGTTCTCAGTGGGAAAGTTGGAGGCTGATATTGCCGGACGTCAGTTCGGCAAGGACCTCCCTAAGCTATCTGACTTTCTTTTACGAAGTGAGTTCGATACAAAAGAAAGACTGACTGCCTCAATGTCTCTTCAGACTACTCTCGAGACGATGGCAAGTGACCCCAATGTCCATGAAATGTTCATGGTAGTGGCCAAGCCTCATCTGGCCACAGTGATGAAGGACCTTTATGGCTTCGTCAAGGCAAGGAGAGCTTGTAAGGAGTTCGTGTTTACCTCGGCTACGGTGAGGCACGAGCTAAAGAAACTAATCTCCTCCAACATTTGGGGAAAAGACCTTTTTCCCTACCGACTTGGTCAAAGAAGTTGTTGATAAAGCCGCCTTGGAGAATAGAAACCTTCTCCAGAAGTGGGGCCTGGCTATCAAAAGAAAGTCTTCCCCGGATGAAGGTCCTCAACCAAAGAGGAAGACTATGAGGACTAGGCTACTGTCTCGGCCAGCCAAGCCTCTTAGACAGCAACAGCAACTGCAATTGCCATTGCCCCCAGTGCCCCAGATCGTGGCACAAACCCCGACCAACTTTCAGTGGGTACCCCAGGCCGTGTCGACACAGTCCACGGCATTCACCCCAGCGTTCGAAGGGCAGTCTACTTCCTTTCGAGCAAAGCCTAGAGGAGCAGCCAGAGGCTCGTCTAGACGCCCCTCAAGGGGAAGGGGATTCAGGGGTGGTCGTGGTCAGGAAGGCAAGACCTCAGGACGGCAGTCCAAGTGAGGTGATACCGGTAGGAGGGAGACTTCTGAAATTTCGGGATCGGTGGACCTTCGATCCCTGGGCCCACAGCCTACTCAAGAATAGACTGGGCGGGAGCTGATACAGCACTCCACCCCCGTGCCTTCGGTTTTTCCAACACTCCACCCCCGTTATGGAGGAGTACGTTCAAGAACTGTTGGAGAAAAAGGGTGAAGCCCATCAATTTCTAAGGGAGGCTGTTTTGTGTTCCCAAGAAAGACTCGGAAAAGCTTAGAGTCATTCTGGACTTGTCGCCACTTAACAAGTTCATAGTGAATTGCAAATTCAAAATGCTAACACTGCAATACATAAGGACCTTACTGCCCAAGAGGGCATATTCCGTCTTTATAGACTTGTCAGACGCCTACTGGCACATTCCAATTAGCCATCGACTCTCCCCCTACCTAGGGTTCAGGCTACAACGAAGACTATACGCCTTCGGAGCCATGCCATTCGGGCTAAACATAGCCCCAAGGATTTTTACGAAGCTTGCGAGCAAAGCTCTCAAACAATTTCGCCTAAAGGGAATTCAGGTAGTAGCCTACCTGGACGACTGGTTGGTGTGGGCAGCATCCGAGACAGAATGCTTGCAAGCTTCCAGTCAAGTGATCCAGTTCCTAGAGTACCTAGGCTTCAAGATCAACAGAAAAAGTCTCGACTTTCTCCATCTCAAAAGTTCCAGTGGCTGGGAATCCACTGGGACCTTTTGTCACACCGTTTCTCCACCCCGGCGAAGAAAAGGAAGGAGATAGCGGGTTCTGTCAAGAGACTTCAAGATTCCGCAAGGATATCAAGACACGAGCAGGAGAGAGTACTGCGCTCTCACCAGTTTGCTTCGGTGACAGACCCAGTGCTAAGAGCACAGCTAAAGGATGCAATCGGAGTTTGGAGAAGTTATGCATCAAACGCGTGAAGAGATCTGAGAAGACCAGCCGCTTCGGCTAAGTACTCTTCTCAGGCCTTGGTCCCAAGCCAGACATCTAAAGAAGTCAGGTTCTTCTTCAGCCACCTCCCCCGTCGGTGACGATTCACTCAGACGCCTCGAAGGAGGGATGGGGAGATCACTCTCATCGGAAAAAAGTCCAGGGGACTTGGTCCAGGCTATTCAAGACCTTTCACATAAAACTTTCTAGAAGCTAGGGCAGTGCTCCTTACCTTAAAGAAAGTCTCCCCGCGTCATTCGATCCACATAAGGTGGTGATAGACAGCGAGGTAGTTGTGAGATACTTGAATCGACAAGGATCGAGGTCACCACCTCTCAACCAGGTGATGTTGGCCGTCTTCCGATTGGCAGAAAAGAAGAAGTGGTACCTGTCGGCAGTTCACCTTCAAGGAGTCCGCAATGTGACAGCGGACGCTCTATCCAGGTTCACACCCATAGAGTCGGAATGGTTCTTAGACGCAGGATCATTCTCCTTCATTCTGAATCAGTCCCAGAACTGCAGATAGACCTCTTTGCGACGAAAGACAACAAGAAGTTGCCCCTGTACGTGCCCCGTACGAGGACCCCTTAGCGGAAGCAGTGGACGCGATGTCCCTCGACTGGAACAGATGGTCCAAGATTTATCTGTTCCCTCCTCACAACCTTCTGTTGAGGGTCCTCAACAAACTGAGATCCTTCAAAGGGTAGTGGCAATAGTGGCCCACAAGTGGCCGAACAGCGTGTGGTTCCTCCTGGCATTGGAACTGTAGCTGAAGTTTGTACCACTACCAGATCCAGTTCTGACCCAGCGAGTCCAGAAGTCAACTGTCTGCGCTTCATTACAGAAAACCCGGACCCTGCAGCTCATGATTTTCTCTCCTTAGCGGTGAGAAAGCGTTTCGGGATTTCGAAAGCCAGTATAGACTTCCTTGAGGAATATAAGTGCAAATCTACTAGAAGGCAATATGAGTCATCTTGGAGAAAATGGGTGGCCTTTTGTCAAGGCGAAGATTCCGCAGGAGATGTTGACAGACTTCTGCTTATCTTTTTCCCCACCTCCATGGTCAAGGGTTGGCAGCGAACACGATTTCAGCGTGTAAGTCTGCTTTGACAAGACCCATTCTATATGCCTTCCAGGTCGACCTAGGTAACGAGATCTTTAATAAAGTCCCGAAAGCCTGTGCTAGGCTCAGACCTTCAGCACCTCCAAAGCCCATTTCATGGTCTTTAGACAAGTTCTTCATTTCGCTTCTCTGTTGAGCAATGAAGAGTGTGCGTTAAAGGATTTGACACAAAAGTTATTTTCCTATTTTGCACTCGCGTCCGGGGCCAGGGTTAGTGAGATTGTAGCCTCTCGAGAGAGGCAGGTCGTGTTCAGTTCCTGGATGGGGAAGAACTGAACCTGTTTCCGGATCCTACGTTTCTCGCCAAGAATGAGTTACCCACCAACAGGTGGGGTCCCTGGAGAATCTGCCCTCTGAAAGAAGATGCATCTCTATGTCCAGTAGAATGCCTAAAGGTCTATCTTCATAGAACTTCAGACTTCAAGGGTGGTCAACTATTCAGGGGAGAAACATCAGGCTCAAATTTATCTCTGAATCAACTCAGAGCGAAAATCACATATTTTATTCGCAGAGCGGATCCTGATAATACACCCGCAGGTCACGATCCGAGGAAAGTTGCCTCATCCTTAAATTTTTTTTTTTAATTGTATGGATTTTGAACATCTCCGTTCATACACTGGCTGGAAGTCTTCCAGAGTGTTCTTTCGCCACTATGCGAAGCAAGTAGAGGAACTAAAAGAGATCTGTGGTAGCAGTGGGTCGCGGTGTTAACCCTACTGTTTAACTCTGCGAGGAACAGTGGTCTTAATTGGGACGATTAATTCCAGGGTGAGTGTGTAGTTACATACTGTACTACAAACTAAGTGAGGGCACTGTGTTGCCCATCCAGACTGTTCCATTTCCGAAGGTGAACCTAGCATAAGTGCAGACATGTGTGCCGAGCGTTTCTAACGCTAATGTCATTGATTTGTAATACAGGCTTTTATGACTTTGATACCTCGGTATCTTAAAAGTGGCATCTAATGTTTTTTCTTTCAGACAAACAAGCTCTGTTTACTATCATACTTATGCTTAAAGTTTTGGGTTATCCTCTTCTTATATATATATATATATATATATATATATATATATATATATATATATATATATATATATATATATATATATAATTGTGGTTAACCTGTCTATTTATTGCCTGTCAATAATCTGGTTCTTGAGAACCTTGCGTCTCCTTCACCTGTGTCAATTTATTGGTATAATTGAGCATTCATTCTATGTACCTTATCTGGGATAATTCTAATAGAATTGTTCCTTTATGCAAGCTATGTTGCATTGGTTTTCCTCCTATGCGGATATAAAACCTTTGTCCAATACAAGTATTGTGCGGAAAACTGGTCGATATTTCATATTGACGCAGTGGTCCTTTACAAACTATGCTTTACTTAATATAGGGCGAGACCACTATATTAGCTTGCCTGGTATTCATACATAGATATATGTACTCGTCGAGACTTTTCCAGAGTCTAGTAGGACTCTTCCCTGTAGGGGGCAGGAAGCTCTAACATAGTTTATAGTTAGTTGAAAAGATGTATAACGGTAACATCTTAGGTCTCTAGGTCTAGTCGACCGGGAAAAATTACCTCCGGGGAGTACGGCACGTTCTGAGAATCCACAGATACAGTAATGCTCTGGTACACTTCCATCAGGACGACATGGCTTGAGCCCAAAAAACGGAGCGAAAAATCTATTTTTGGGTGAGATGGCCATGTCGTCCTGATGGACCCGCCCTTGCCTTTCTAAGAAAGGGCTGTAGGACCCCTCCCTACATACAGTATCTGTAGCACCTCGTGTACTCTACAAGGAATACAGATGGCGCCAGGATTGGCGCCAGGCACGCATACGAATCGGGGGATAGGGAAGCCTTGGGAGCGGCCCCCCTTTTTCTTTCCCGAATTCGTATCTCGTCAATCACCTCCTACGAGACGAAATCTCTGTCCAGGATGTAGATTGCCATGTGACGTGTCTAGAATACGTCCTCTGATATGTCGCGATATCCCTTTCACGAGGGATACTCGCTCCAGGAGTTAGAATTCTGGTACCTTAAGGTAAATTCTCTGGGAATATCGCCGTAGTTGTAATATACCCTAGGAAGCTACCCTATAGGAACTTCCATCAGGACGACATGGCCATCTCACCCAAAAATAGATTTTTCGCTTCGCTCAAAATCCGTTATATATATATATATATATATATATATATATATATATATATATATATGTATATATATATGAGGCCTATGCGAGGAGAAGGTACATTTGCCACACTTTCCCAAAATACGTTCTATGATGGCAAAAGCTCTTTCTCATTGTTAAGTTTCATCTCAAATTTTCAACGACATTCGCCAACTATAAATGTAAGCTCTATACCTTCAAAAGTAAAGTTGAAAATTCTGTGCCAATACATCATAGTATTTTGAGGCAATTTTTCCGTAGCTTAGTGATTATTGCTACTATTAACTACTAGTAGCAATGGAATTAATTGTTACTGTTATTTTGGGGAAGTTGGGTAATACTGGTAATTGAATGATGCGATTCTCCTACTCGTTATCACTATTGCTACTAGTAGCTACTAGTCACTATAGCTACTCGTAGCTACTAGCGACTATTGCTACTAGTAGCAAGACAATAATATTGAATACTAATAATAATTTAGGGGGAATATGGATAATCAATGATAAAAATAGTGGAAAGGCGTGTTGTAAGTCTCAAAATGGTGAAAATGTTATAGCAAAAACTACCTTTTTCTACTTAATAGCTACTAGTAGTGAAAATTCGAAATTATAATTTTTTTAACTATGAAGATAAAAAAGTACACACATCAAACTTCATTTCTGTATAAAACAATTTGTTGTAAACACAAAAAAAAGGTTGCTATGATATTTTGCATTTTGAAAACTTTAAACGCGTTTTTCTCCACTTTTCATTTTGAGGCGAATGTACCTTCTCCTCGCATAGGCCTCATATATATATATATATATATATATATATATATATATATATATATATATATATATATATATATATATACATATATATATATATAAATATTTATATATATATATAAATATATATATATATATATATATATATATATATATATATATATATATATATATATATATATATAAATATTTATATATATATATAAATATTTATATATATATATATATATATATATATATATATATATACATATATATATATATATATATATATATATATATATATATATATATATATATATACTGTATATATATATATATATATATATATATATATATATACAGTATATGGATAAATGTATATCATATTTATTCATTTTGTATTTATTATATGTATTATATATATAATATATATACAGTATATATATATATATATATATATATATATATATATATATAAATATATATATATATATATATATATATATATATATATATATATACATATATAAATATATATATATATATATATATATATATATATATATATATATATATGTATATATATATATATATATATACATATAAAACGGATTTTGAGCGAAGCGAAAAATCTATTTTTGGGTGATATGGCCATGTCGTCCTGATGGAAGTTCCTATAGGGTAGCTTCCTAGGGTATATTACAACTACGGCAATATTCCCAGAGAATTTACCTTAAGGTACCCAGAATTCTAACTCCTGGAGCGAATATCCCTAATGAAAGGGATATCGCGACATATCAGAGGACGTATTCTTGACACGCCACATTGCAATCTACACCCGAACAGAGATAACACTTCGAAGGGGTCAATTTGTAAGAAAACGAAAACGAGAAAGAAAAAGGAGAGCCGTTCCCAAGGCTCTCTCTTCTCCCGTTTCGTAAGCGTGCATTACGCCGATTTTGGCGCCATCTGTATTCCTTGTAGCGCTACACTGTATGTAGGGAGGGGTCCTACAGCCC
The DNA here is from genome assembly GCF_036898095.1 of Palaemon carinicauda. Classification (NCBI taxonomy): domain Eukaryota; kingdom Metazoa; phylum Arthropoda; class Malacostraca; order Decapoda; family Palaemonidae; genus Palaemon; species Palaemon carinicauda. The sequence continues at coordinate 69,322,901 of NC_090728.1, read as the reverse complement.
TTTCATAGAAAGGGAAGGGCGGGTCCATCAGGACGACATGGCCATCTCACCCAAAAAGAGATTTTTCGCTTCGCTCAAAATCCGTTTTTTGGGCTCAAGCCATGTCGTCCTGATGGAAGTATACCAGAGCATTACTGTATCTTTGAATTCTCAGAACGTGCCGTACTCCCCGGAAGCATTTCCCCGGTCGACTAGACCTAGAGACCTAAGATGTTACCATTATACATCTTTTTAACTAACCATAAACCATGTTAGAGCTTCCTGCCCCCTACAGGGAAGAGTCCTACTAGACTCTGGAAAAGTCTCGAAGAGTACATATACCTATGTATGAATACCAGGCAAGCCAATATAGTGGTCTCACCCTATATTAAGTAAAGCATAGTATGTAAAGAACCACTGCGTCAATATGAAATATCGACCAGTTCTCCGCCCAATACTTGTATTGGACAAAGGTTTATATCCGCATAGGAGGAAACTTGTAAATCCGCCACCATCCCCTTATGGGATGGAGTCCTCCCGCTAAGGGAAAGCATAAACCAATGCAACATTAGCTTGCATAAAGGAACAATCTATTAGAATTATCCCAGATAAATATACATAGAATGAATGCTCAATTATACCAATAAATTGACACAGGTGAAGGAGACGCAAGGTTCTCAAGAACAAGTTTATTGACAGACAATAAATAGACAGGTTAACAACAATTATATATATATATATATATATATATATAAGAAGAGGATAACCAAAACTTTAAGCATAAGTATGATAGTAAACAGAACTTGTTTATCTGAAAGAAAAAACATTATTGCCACTTTTTACATACCGAGGTATCAAAGTCATAAAAGTCTGTATTACTAATCAGTCACATTAGCGTTAGAAACGCTCGGCACACATGTCTGCACTTATGGTAGGTTCACCTTTGGAAGTGGAACAGTCAACGTGGGCAACTCAGTGCCCTCACTTAGTTTGTAGCACAGTATGTAACTACACACTCACCCTGGAATTAATCGTCCCAATTAAAACCACTGTTCCTCGCAGAGTTAAACAGCAGGGTTAACGACGCGACCCACTGCTACCACAGATCTCTTTAGTTGCTCCACTTGCTTCGCATAGTGGCGAAAGAACACTCTGGAAGACTTCCAGCCAGTGTATGAACGAAGATGTTCAAAATCCATACAATTAAAGAAATTTAAGGATGAGGCAGCTTTCCTCGGATCGTGACCTGCGGGTGTACTGTCAGGATCCGCTCTGCGAATAAAATATGTGATTTTCGCCCTGAGTTGATTCAGAGATAAATTTGAGCCTGATGTTTCTCCCCTGAATAGTTGACCACCCTTGAAGTCTGAAGTTCTACGAAGATAGACCTTTAGGCATTCTACTGGACATAGAGATGCATCTTCTTTCAGAGGGCAGATTCTCCAGGGACCCCACCTGTTGGTGGGTAACTCATTCTTGGCGAGAAACGTAGGATCCGGAAACAGGTTCAGTTCTCCCCCATCCAGGAACTGAACACGACCTCCCTCTCTCGAGAGGGCTACAATCTCACTAACCCTGGCCCCGGACGCGAGTGCAAATAGGAAAATAACTTTTGGGGTCAAATCCTTTAACGCACACTCCTCATTGCTCAACAGAGAAGCGAAATGAAGAACTTTGTCTAAAGACCATGAAATGGGCTTTGGAGGTGCTGAAGGTCTGAGCCTATTGCAGGCTTTTGGAACTTTATTAAAGATCTCGTTAGCGAGGTCGACCTGGAAGGCATATAGAATGGGTCTTGTCAAAGCAGACTTACAAGCCGAAATCGTGTTAGCTGCCAACCCTTGACCATGGAGGTGGATGAAGAAAGATAAGCAGAAGTCCGTCGAGATCTCCTGCGGATTCTTTGCCTTGACAAAGGCCACCCATTTTCTCCAAGATGATTCATATTGCCTTCTAGTAGATTTGCACTTATATTCCTCTAGGAAGTCTATGCTGGCTTTCGAAATCCCGAAACGCTTTCTCACCGCTAGGGAGAGAAAATCCTGAGCTGCAGGTTCCGGGTTTTCTGTAATGAAGCGCATACAGTCGACTTCTGGACTCGCTGGGTCAGAACTGGATCTGGTAGCGGTAGAAACTTCAACCGTAGTTCCAATGCCAGAGGGAACCATACGCTGTTCGGCCACTTGTGGGCCACTATTGCCGCTACCCCCTTGAAGGATCTCAGTTTGTTGAGGACCCTCAACAGAAGGTTGTGAGGAGGGAACAGATAAATCCTGGACCATCTGTTCCAGTCGAGGGACATCGCGTCCACTGCTTCCGCTAAGGGGTCCTCGTACGGGGACACGTACAGGGGCAACTTCTTGTTGTCTTTCGTCGCAAAGAGGTCTATCTGCAGTTCTGGGACTTGACTCAAGATGAACGAGAATGATCCTGCGTCTAGGGATCATTCCAACTCTATCGGTGTGAACCTGGATAGAGCGTCCGCTGTCACATTGCGGACTCCTTGAAGGTGAACTGCCGACAGGTACCACTTCTTCTTTTCCGCCAATCGGAAGATGGCCAACATCACCTGGTTGAGAGGTGGTGACCTTGATCCTTGTCGATTCAAGCATCTCACAACTACCTCGCTGTCCAGCACCAACCTTATGTGGATCGAGTGACGCGGGGAGACTTTCTTTAAGGTAAGGAGCGCTGACATAGCTTCTAGAAAGTTTATGTGAAAGGTCTTGAATAGCTTGGACCAAGTCCCCTGGACTTTTTTCCGATGAGAGTGACCTCCCCATCCCTCCTTCGAGGCGTCTGAGTGAATTGTCACCGACGGGGGAGGTGGCTGAAGAAGAACCGTCTTCTTTAGATGTCTGGCTTGGGACCAAGGCCTGAGAAGAGTACGTAGACGAAGCGGAACTGGTCTTCTCAGATCTCTTTGCGTGTTTGATGCATAACTTCTCCAAACTCCGGTTGCATCCTTTAGCTGTGCTCTTAGCACCGGGTCTGTCACCGAAGCAAATTGGAGAGAACCCAGTACTCTCTCCTGTTCGCGTCTTGATATCCTTTAGGAATCTAGAAGTCTCTTGACAGAACCCGCTATCTCCTTCCTTTTCTTCGCCGGGATGGAGAAACGGTGTGACATTAGGTCCCAGTGGATTCCCAGCCTCTGGAACTTTTGAGATGGAGAAAGTCGAGACTTTTTTCTGTTGATCTTGAAGCCTAGATACTCTAGGATCTGGATCACTTGAATAGAAGCTTGCAAGCATTCTGTCTTGGATGCTGCCCACACCAGCCAGTCGTCCAGGTAGGCTACTACCTGAATTCCCTTTAGGCGTAATTGTTTGAGAGCTACGCTCGCAAGCTTCGTGAAGATCCTTGGGGCTATATTTAGCCCGAATGGCATGGCTCTGAAGGCGTATAGTCTTCGTTGTAGCTTGAACCCTAGGTAGGGGGAGAGTCGACGGTTGATTGGAACGTGCCAATAGGCGTCTGATAAGTCTATGGAGACGGTATATGCCCTCTTGGGCAGTAAGGTCCTTATGTGTTGCAGTGTTAGCATCTTGAACTTGCAGTTCACTATGAACTTGTTGAGTGGCGACAAGTCCAGAATGACTCTGAGTTTTTCCGAGTCTTTCTTGGGAACACAAAACAGCCTCTCTTGGAATTTGATGGACTTCACCCTTCGGATCACTTTTTTCTCCAACAGTTCTTGGATGTACTCCTCCAGAACGGGGGTGGAGTGTTGGAAAAACCGAGGGCACGGGGGTGGAGTGCTGTACCAGCTCCAGCCCAGTCCATTCTTGAGTAGGCTGTGGGCCCAGGGATCGAAGGTCCACTGATCCCAAAAATTTTGAAGTCTCCCTCCTACCGGCATCATCTCACTTGGACTGCCGTCCTGAGGTCTTGCCTCCCTGACCGCGACCACCCCTGAATCCCTTTCCCCTTGAGGGGCACCTAGACGAGCCTCTGGCTGCTCCTCTAGGCTTTGCTCGAAAGGAAGTTGACTGCCTTTCGAATGTTGGGTTGAATGCCGGGGACTGTGTCGACACGGCCTGGGGTACCCACTGGAATGTGGTCGGGGTTTGTGCCACCATCTGGGGCACTGAAGGCAATGGCAATTGCTGTTGCTGTTGCTGTCTAAATGGCTTGGCTGGCCGAGACGGTAGCCTAGTCCTCATAGTCTTCCTCTTTGGTTGGGGACCCTCATCCGGGGAAGACTTTCTCTTGATAGCCAGGCCCCACTTCTGGAGAAGGTTTCTATTCTCCGTGGCGGCCTTATCAACAACTTCTTTGACCAATTCGCTAGGGAAAAGGTCTTTGCCCCAAATTTTGGAGGAGATTAGTTTCCTTGGCTCGTGCCTCACCGTAGCCGAGGTGAACACGAACTCCCTACAAGCTCTCCTCGCCCTGACAAAGCTATAAAGATCCTTCGTCACTGTGGCCAGATGAGTCTTGGCCACTACCATGAACATTTCATGGACCTTGGGGTCACTTGCCATCGTCTCAAGAGTGGTCTGAAGAGACATTGAGGCAGCCAGTCTTTCTTTTATCTCGAGCTCTCTCCGCAAAAGAAAGTCACACAGCTTAGGGAGGTTCTCACCGAACTGACGTCCGGCAATATCAGCCTCCAACTTCCCGACTGAGAAGGTAAGATGGACGTCCTTCCAGTCCTTGTGGTCCATAGGTAGGGCCAGCAACAAGGGTTTACACTCCTCCAGGGAGGGGCAAGGCTTGCCAGCCTCGACTGCTTTTAATACAGCCGCAAACCCTTTCTGTAAAAAGGGGAAGGCTCTAGCAGGAGAGTACACAAAAGAAGGGAGCTTCTTACTCAATGTAGCTACCTTTGAGTTCGTGAAGCCCCTCTCTTTCATCGAAGATGAAAACAAAGCTTGAGCCTTAGCATGGTCCATCACTATGACCTCCTTCGGCTCTGTCTCCTCCTTTGAAGCTGGTTCCTTCCTCAACCGGACATAACAGTCCGGATATGACCCCTTGCTGGGCCAGAATTCCACCTCCTCTAGGGGAACTGAACCCAACTTATCCGACATGACGATCTTTCCAGTCGTCATCGGCATGTGCTCAGCATATCTCCACGGGTTAGTATCTGAGCACAAGGGAAGGTCTTTCACATTGAGCCTTTTCCGGGGCCCATGTGATGCTGCAAGCTTCTGCATCTGCAGTTCCATTGCAGCCGCCTTCTCATTATTCTCCTTCTGCATTTGTTGGATCATTCCAACAATGGAGGAGAGGGCCTTTCCCAGCTCTACTGGGAGAGCGGACGATGTTGAGGGAATAGGTTCAGGGATCTGAACCGGAGCAGCCGACACCTCATCGGCCTCTTCCTCTACAATGTCTGGGGCTTGAACTTCATCTTGGCCTCCTGCCAGGAGGTCTTCCTCCAGACGCTCGGACACATCTGACATCCTGTCGTCCAACTGGATGTCTTGCAAGGCGACCGTGACTTCAGCATCCACCTGGATCTGAACTTGGGGGATCTCCTCTTGAGGCTGGGGAATCACTGCATCAGCTGATGCCCTAGGGAAA
>NC_090728.1:69292390-69307390 GCF_036898095.1 Palaemon carinicauda | reverse complement strand
GTATGTATATATATGTATGTATGTATGTATATGTATATATATATATATATATATATATATATATATATGTGTAATATATATATATATATATATATATATATATATATATATATATATGTGTGTGTGTATTATATATATATATATATATATATATATATATATATATATATATATATATATATATATATATATATATATACTGTATATATAACGGATTTTGAGCAAAGAGAAAAATCTATTTTTGGGTGAGATGGCCATGTCGTCCTGATGGAAGTTCCTATAGGGTAGCTTCCTAGGGTATATTACAACTACGGCGATATTACCAGAGAATTTACCTTAAGGTACCCAGAATTCTAACTCCTGGAGCGAATAATCTGCCCACAAATGTTTGAAAGAACAAAGCTTGTTGAGGGATTTTTGTTCAATAAAAAACCTCGAGGAAGATAAGGAAGTTACAGCTGTTAGGTGACTTAGATAGTATTTCAAAATCAAAATAGTTCATGATTACTTCGCTTGCAAAAGCATGATTACGAATAGAAGAAAATTCCTCTTTATCTATTGTGCATCCAGCATTATGACTGACGCCTCGATGGGAATCAATGCGGACCTTCAGGAGACGGCTGCAACAACCGACTTAAGTTTCCACATTACATTTGCATCAACTGTACAACTAAATAATTGAGGACTGCATCAACTCATGTAGATTGTCTTTAAAGTTGAAATTTTTTTTCTACTTTTAGAAATACTTACTAGCAGGTGCAACTCGGGACGGATATTGTTCATGAGATCGGCATTGTACCTCATTGAGACCGCTCACTATCAAGCAGTTCACTGTAATGTTGCTAAATTTAACAGCATATTTAAGAAGGCTACATGATAGCTGTATCTTTTTAATTGTAGATATTATCATGAAATTTTGCAGAAACAGAGAAACTGTTTCACATCAATCCCTGAAATTTTCATTTGGATATGTAAATTATCCTAGGAACAATTTACTTCGCCGACACAACTAATCATTCAGCCCATACCGAAATAAGCGTTTGCTGTGGCTTTTCTATGATAGATATCAACATGAAAATTGGTATGGAAAAAGCAAATATCCCTCCCATAAATCCCTGATATGGGAAGTATTCTGCGAGTAATTTATTTACCACGCCGCCGACATCGAAAACTGGCTACTGTGACTTTTCTATAGAAAGTATCAATACCAAAATTAATATGAATGTAGTTCACATAATACCCATCAAACCCTGTGAAAATCAGTTATATATCTGTAAAACATTAGGAGTAGTTTGCTCCTCCTCACTGATTTTTTTAGCTAAAATTCGTCACTTACGAACAAAAGTGACAGCCAGAGCGTGCTTATACCAGGTATGAACATGAAAATTGGCAGAAACAAAGCTTATATATCTAAATATTTTTTTAAAATTTCATTTAAATTATATTTATTGGTATAGGAGTTATTGACCCGGCCGCCGAAAATATCAGCTGCTCCCTCCACCCCCACTCCGAAATCTATGGTTAGTTAGGGAATAACTGAGCCACGGGATATGTGAGATATCTTAAAGAAAAAAAATCTCATATCATATAAGGTCACTTACTTCCTTCGCCATAAAATTCATCTAAGGGATTAAAGTTAATAAGTGACTTTCTAAGTCTACAATCAACATTTCTTTAAATACATATAAATGGTAATTGTAATTTGGTACATTGAATAAAGTATCCTTCGTTCTGGTTATATTATCTAAAGAATGTTTTGTGCGGTTTTCAAAAATGAAATAGAATTTGGGAAATATGATTATGTTATGGAACCTAATTCAATCTGATGGCAGATGAAAAGCCTTGAAAAGTAGTGTGTAACAAGAATTTAATTTAAAAGAAAACGGATAGTAAGTGTTTTTAATCGTTTAATCTGAGTCCGGTAAAAGTGTTCTTTCTAAAGATACCAGTATCAAAAGATCCATAACATCCAGAAATCAAAATGACCAGATACGAAAGTTAATTATCATGCTCTAAATCCAGAGTAAGCTAGATATTTTAATGTAGTGAATTTATGTATGCTAAGAATAAAGTAGCCCCATGATCATCTTTAAAAAGACCAAAGGTAAAGTCCATATGGGGTTTTATAAGATTCGGAACAATGGTAAATGAAAGGGTTTTCAAGGTGACACATGATTATATTAGCAAAAAGGGTACTAAGGGGTAACCCTTCGCCTTACCATAAATTTGTTCACAAACAAAGATAGTATCTGCTGCAGCTAGAGCGAGTAGTTGGTTTTTAAAGCATAGACACCAAATCCATAAGATGATGACGTTTAGTCAGGAAACAGTTTTGTAAGGAGGATGTTTATGCTTTCTGGAAGGGGAATTTGGGTCAATAAAGAGCTAACATCATAACTAACCGTAAGCTGTGCGGATCTCTGTCCCTACTTTGAACATCCAACAAATCTTTCGGTATACATGTAAATGATATCGTTGCGTCTAATGCTATTACGAACCGAATAATCTCTTTGTCTTTTATTGAAAGTACGATTTTCTTATTCCACCACTTGCTATTGTTGTTGTTGTCTGTCAATAGTTACAAACCTATTCGGATGAGCCTATGGCACCATCATGGGGTTTTGCAAATTTATTCATCTACTCTTTTTACCTACGTACCTTATACTCTAAGCACTTTTCCATCCATGTTCTCCCTATGCGTTAATTTAATTACCTCCTCTTAAATCTCATGTGCATGTGTTACATTTGAGGCCTCGTTTTCAATATGTCCTCTCTAACTCAAACTCTTATGTTTAGCTGGAAAACTTGTGCTTCCACCGAAATACGATTTTTCATAGCATTGCAAAGGTCTTAAATATAATAACCTTGTACGTAAGTGTTACCAATATTCTAGGGTTTGAACAGATTTATACACAAAAGATATTCCTTTAGCACTCACGACTTCTGTTGTTTATTACATAAGGGAATGGGGTTTCTATTTAGATATATTGAAACGTTAACTGTATACTTAAAATGATGAAGCATCAAATGATATACAACGCAAACCACAATAAAATAGATCGATTTATGGAAATCTAGATTTCCAACCTATTTGAGGATAAATATAATTGATAATATTTCTTATAACAAATTTAGTATATAAATCTTTCATTTGAATCTAAAATTCATACATTAGTAATTCTTGTCTTAACAGCCAATAATTCATCGCATTTATTTCTGGTATTGTCGTCAATGAACTCCGATTTTATGATACTAAACATTTTTCGTTTGTTTGTTATGATAAAGAGGAATGATCCGGTGATGCAGAGTTCACATACCCCTAGATGGAGAGTGCAAGTTCAGTTCACATAAGCATGTGCTCTTCGTCACTCCTCTTCGCTGCTTGTGAGTTCAAATTTTTTTTATTTTTTTAGTTCTCCAATAGAAATTAAATATATCATAATAAAGAGAAAGTTGTGTCGTTGAATGTTATGTTTTTACAAAATGCATCGTAGAATAAGTCTTGGTATGTTTTTCTCATTCAACGTTGAATGTAGAGAGTGAAAAGAAGACATCGTAGCAAGTACGCATAGATTAGTAGGTGCAGCATTCGACCTTAAATTTCCAGCCTCTCCTGAGGTATTTATTATTATTATTATTATTATTATTATTATTATTATTATTATTATTATTATTAGCTAAGCTACAACCCTGGGTGGAAAGGCAGGATGCTATAAGCCCAAGGGCTCCAACAGGCAAAGGAAATGAAGGAATAAACACTACAAGAGAAGTAAGGAACAATCAAAATAAAGTATATCAAGAACAGTAACAACATTGAAATAAATATTTCAGATATAAACAATAAAAACTTGAAAAAAAAAACCAGAGAAAGAGAAATAAGATAGAACAGTTGTGCCCGAGGGTACCCTCAAGCTAGAGAGCTTTCCCGCAAAATAGTGGATGACCATGGTACTGACGCTATGGCACTACCCGGACTAAACCATATGGACTAAACAATGGTTTGATTTTGGAGTGTCCTAGAAGAGCTGCTTATCATAGCTAAATAGTCTCTTGTACCCTTACCATGAGGAAGTTAGCCACTGAGCAATTACAGTGAATTGGTTAACCCCTTGAGCGAAGAAAAATCCTTTGGTAATCTCAGTGTTGTCAAGGGTATATGAGACAGTAAAAGAGCGACATGGATAGAAGGGCAAACTAAAGTAGAGGATATTCTAACAACACGTAATAAAAAGAAATGGACATGAGTAAGACATATAATAAGAATGAGAGACAATAGATAAATATTAAGAATAACATAATTGGTTCCTAGAGATTATAAAAGAAGCAGGGGAAGGAAGAGAACACGTTGGATTGACGAACTAAGAAAGTTTTCCGGTGTGGACTAGCACTGAAAGACCATAAACAGGCGCAACTGGAAGGGCATTTCTGAGGCCTATGTTCTGCAGTCGACTAGTAATGGTGGATGATATATTTATATATCACGTAGCAGGTTGGCCAGGGCACCAGCCATCCGTTGAGATACTACTGCTAGAGTTATGGGGTCCTTTGACTGGCCAGACAGTTCTTCATTGGATCCTTCTCTCTGGTTACGGTTCCCTATCCCTTTGCCTACACATACACAGAAGAGTCAGTCCTATTTTTTACAAATTCTCCTCTGTCCTCATACAACTGATAACACTGAGATTACCAAACAATTCATCTTCATCTAAGGGGTTAAGTGCTGCACTGTAATCGTTCAGTGGCTACTTTCCTCTAGGTTAGGGTAGAAGAGACTCTCCAGCTATAGCAGCAGCTCTTCTAAGAGAAGGACAATCGAAAATCAAACCATTGTTCTCTAGTCTTGGGTAGCGCCATAGCCTCTGTACCATGGTCTTCCACTATCTTAGGTTAGAGTTCTCATACTTGAGGGTACACTCGAGCACACTTTTCTATGTAATCTCTCTTCTTCTTGTTTGGTTAAAGTTTTTATAGTTTATATAGGATATATTTATTTTGATGTTACTGTTCTTGAAATATTTTGTTTTTTCTTGTTTTCTTTCCTCACTGGGCTATCTATAAGTATATATGTATATATGTATATATATATATATATATATATATATATATATATATATATATGTATGTATGTATGTTCACATAAGCCATATATTTTTGATACATTAATGTCTGGATTCTCTTAACGACCTCAGAATCAGAGCCCCAGGCAAAATCACTCAAAGACAAGAGCTTGTGACCGGCCGGGAATCGAACCCTGGTCTGGCAAGCTTGTATAGACAGTGACTACCTCTTGGCCACGAAGAAAGATAAAAGTCAATGACAATTTTTCTGTACTTATACCTGTCGAATTCAGGTGTTTTGTACTTAGAATTGAAATCAGCCCATCTTCACCATCGTAGCTAATTGGTAGTTTGTTACTTGTCATTCGATTAATGATAAAGTTTTGCACATTTAGACGTGTTTTTCATATTCAAATAAGCCATATATTTTTGATACATTAATGTCTGGATTCTCTTAACAACCTCGGGATCAGAGCCTCAGTCGAAATATATATATATATATATATATATATATATATATATATATATATATATATATATATATATATATATATATATATATATATATATTTGCATATATATGTATATATGCATATATATATGTATATATATATTTAAATAAGCCATATATTTTTAATACATCAAAATCTGGAATCTCTTACTGCCCTCGGGATCAGAGCCCCAGGCGAAATCACTCAAGGACTATGGCATCTGACCGGCCGGGTTTCGAACTCTTGTCCAGGATACTTGTATGACAGTGACGATAAGTGGAAAAGTCACTCTCATACAAGTATCCTGGATCTAGGTTCGAATCCCGGCCGGTCAGATGCTATAGTCATTGAGTGATTTCTCCTGGGGCTCTGATCCCATGGACGGTAAAGAAAATCCAGACTTTAATGTATTAAATATATATGGTTTATTTGAATATGATAAAACACGTCTAAACGTGTCAAATTTATCATTTATATATATATATATATATATATATATATATATATATATATATATATATGTGTGTGTGTGTGTGTGTGTGTGTGTGTTCCCAACTCTTTATTGTGAGAAAAGGATTTATATTAAAGCCATAAATGGTGATACTTCAAAGGTTACAAAGACTGCTTTCTGAATTCGGTTTTATAGCTAAAGAAATCGGATTACGAATCCCTGCCTGATGAAATTATCCATTTTTTTGCTAATATACGTTATCCTATTTAAAATTCGTCATCTGAATAAAACAACCTATATAAAAATGGAAATTAGCATTTAAAAAAAACATTTTTCTTAAAGATTTATTCGTCAGAATTTTTCTTCAAGCGAATAATATCCTGAGTTTTTTTTTTTTTTCCTAGGTCATTTTATTAACTAAATGACTACAGTATATATTCTATATTTTTTTCCTAAGTTAAATCAATGCAAATACCTTTTAGCACTTTTTCCTGGAACTATTGCAATCGATTTATGATACAAGTATAATTATCACCTTTATGTATTCTGTATAAGTCATAATGTAAACATGTTTTCATATGTATATTAATGTAAGATCGAGTACTAATGAAAAACTCGATTGTATTTGTTCTCTCTATCACATTCTTCATCATCTATTCCTTTGATTCGATAAATGTAATTCTTAAACTTTAATATTGTTTTCAACGGCTTTTGCGTGCTTATGAAATAAGCTAATTTTCAGTGTTCTCTATCCACATTTTCTATGTATATTATGTATAACAGTTCTTATTCATAATGAAGTTTGGAAAATATCAGAAACATCTCGTTTTAGCATTTATCATAAATAAAAAAATATATATAACTTTTAGATGATAAGTGAAAACAATAAAAAAAAGTCACAATTTTTTTTCATTTGATATGAAATTATAATCTTTATAATATCAACGCCAGAGAGAGAGAGAGAGAGAGAGAGAGAGAGAGAGAGAGAGAGAGAGAGAGAGGGAGAGAGAGAGAGAGAGAAATAAAGTTGTCCTGTTATAAAAATTGACTAGATGTGATAACAGATAGGCAAATCAACAGTAATAACAAAGAAAAATGTGGTAGATAATTATGTGTATTGAATCTGCTATATCTTAAAAATAAATCATGGCTTGATGAATGAATATCATTCTGGGTATTATACAAACATCATGCATGTAAAATCTTTTTGAAAAATTGATCTAACACGCCATGAAATGGGTTATATGTATAAAAACTAAACACTCATATGTTAATTCAATGTAGAAATCCTGCCATGATACTCCAATGACGTTACAGCATTATCTCTACCCCCACCGCCTGAGTTGAACAAAATCTACAAGTATTGACTGTGATTCGGTGTATGTGTAGGCAAAGGAAAAATGAGCACTAACCAGAGAGGGGGATTCAATATAATACTGTCTGGCCAGTCAAAGGACCCAATAACTCTCTAGCGGTAGTATCTCAACCGGTGGTGTATGCCCTGGCCAAAGTGTAGGATGACCAATGAGTCATCTTCCAGCTTTAAACATCTTTCAATACCTATAGCAGTTTCTCTATTAATTTTTCTAATCTAAAAACAGTGAAGCGATTCAGCTACCTAATGTATAAGTTGCTTCAATCGAAAGCAACTGAATAATTATTTCTCTTTCAACTAGAAATAATTCCTGTCTTTAACTAAAGAAATCCTAAATACTAAATGTTTCCGAATATTATTACAAATACTTCATTATTCCTAATTCATTTGATTTCAGACTGATATCAGAGTTCAAAATAAAGAGCTAGATTTGGTATTCAGATGATTTTAGATGCATTGGCAATCTCTTAACAACGTGATTATGGGCATTATTAGCATTTTGAGTGAAGAAAATATATCTAAAGAAGTAGCTTCAAACTCGATTGTGGCTGGGTAGTAAGTACAGCAATAACATTTAAAGATGTCATGACAATTTAATGATTTGTTTTAGTGATTTTGCATGCATTAAAATATATGTACGGAGTCATGAAATACACCAAATAAATTTTCAAACTAAGTCAATATTTTTTTTTTTGTTTATTCAGCACCATATGAATGACAGCTTATTGATACCTTTCAGACATTGGTTGGTATTGTCGCAAAGTAGCTCTTAGGTACCAACAGAAAGGAGAGGTGCATGTAAGGGACTTTATTCAACAAGATAACTAGCTTATATACAAATAAATGAGGGTAATAATGACAACGTCGATGTGCCACATTACCTAAGGGATTGACATGAGTGAGGAAATGTTACGTCGGTAGTGAGGAACTTCCAAAGTTATTTAGTGCTCCCAATCGATATTGTGAGTGTCTTGCACCCATGGGTGGGGATCTCAAATTTGGTGGAAGCTACCAAGTGGATATCACCAGGCTTAGAATGACTACATCGTGTCCTGGAGAGTGACATTAGTGGAAGGGAAAGGCAAGCACCAGTGTCTACCATAAACTGCACACCCGTATCTGCATCATGTGAAAAGAAAAGATTACTGATAGGGGAGGACACTACCACAAGCGATGGCCTATTTACAAGTTTGTGGCCACTGACAACAGTCTTTAAATTACTTCACAACAGCCCCGAATCTGGAGTGATAGTAGCAGAACAGCAGCTATTAGGGGTCAGTAAGTGGCTGTAGAGGTCACTGATTGGGGTGTGAGCAAGGAGCGGCATATGTGGGTGGTGGGCGCCTCTGTCGTCATTCCGGCATGTCATGGGGTTAGTGTGTATGTCTTACCGCATTCATGTCAGCTTGGGTCAGTGTTGAATAGTTGTCCTCTCTGTCAGAAGTGGAGGAGTTGATGGAGGACTTAAGGGTTGGAAAGTGGCTGTCCAAAAGGGCGTCGAATCTGGTCATTAGGTCTTTCATGGGCAAGGTATCGACATTGGGGATGGCAGCGCATATAGGTTTGGGTAAGCTTTGCATTCAAAGGGCATGGAGTTGGTTCACTTCCTGAGGAGAGCTGGATGTGGCAAGTTGAGTGATACTGCACATTTCCTGTAGGGCGTGCGAAGTCTCTTGGTCCACTAATGCCTGATGAGAGACATGAAAAAGCTTAGCTATACAAGCAGCTGGCTATGGTGAGTACGACTCCAGTAGGTATGTTTTGAAGACTACTCGATTGGGGCGTCCCCTTGACCGTAAAGCTAAGCGGAGATTTCTGGGAAAATGTCCTTGTGGATTGCCGTGAGTACATAGTCTGCTGTGGTGCTTGAATAAGTCATTTCCTAGATACAAAAAGGAACTTTGGTGGCCCGGAACCAGGTGAATGCTTCTCTGCTTGTGGGTCAAAGATTCATGGTTGGTAAGCGGCATCAAAAAAAGGGAAAGGCACAGTGGTGGGTGAAAAGGCGATGGGGAGCTGGTCCTCCGGTGTTAAGGGTACTAACAGAAAGGCAAGGCGAATGTAAGTGACTTTATTCAACAAGATAACGAGCTCATATACAAACAGTTGAGGGCGAAATAGCACAGAATTGCAACAATGTAAAACATGTAATGGCAAGTTTAAACAGGTTTTTCTATTATCAATGCGGGAGAGAGATATAAAAACAGTAGCATTACAGTGTATGAGCATGTTTGAAACATGTGTGGTACAGACTCATCGCAGAGTTAAACACAAGGAATCATGTTGTGGTGGGATGTAAAAGCACAAACCCTACACACTTGAATCAATCTTACTGACGAATCCATCATCCACACAATAGACCCCCACAACAAGTAAGCAGTTACAATGCTTTTTAGTGATGGCAGGATTCTACCGACGTTTTTGCCCAAACTTTTCGGCTGTAGTTGCTCCCTCGACTGATTTGACTAGCCCCAAGAAAATCTTTGTATTGACTTGCCAGTACCAGGAATCCTTCGACAGGATAAAGGCCATATTAACTTCGTAACCGATACTGCGAGCACCTGATTTCAACAAGAAATTCCTTATCCAAGTGGATGCGTCGGAGAACGGGATTGGAGCTGTTTTATTGCAAGAGGACGAGGAAGGAATTCTTCACCCTATTTGTTTCATGTCGTTCAAGCTGAGAAAACATCAGTGAGCCTACTCAACGGTTGAAAAGGAACTACTAGTGTTAATCACAGCGATAAACAAGTTTGAGGTGTATGTGAATCGACCACAAAAGGAAGAGATTACATTGTATTTGAATCATAATCCTTTAATTTCTGTTAATAAGATGAAAAATAATAACCAAAGGTTAAGTAAGTGGTCATTATGTTTGCAACCATATTGTATTAATGTAAAACATATATCAGGTAAAGATAACGCGGTTGCAGATTATTTATCTTGGGCTAAATCGATGGATTTAGCCCCGGAATAAACAATCTTTTTGGGGGGGAGCTATTTTATGAAGCTGGTGTAGTACAGTAGTTTATGATTTTATTTATGATTTCATATGTGTATTGAAGAGGTTAGCCAACTATCAAGATGAGTTCCTCTAGTGTAGATATAAGTTTATTACATAAATTACGTAAGACTTTCGTCGTTAATTTCACTGTATTCTTCATTCAAGTCAGTATATGTAAATTTACATTATTTTAAAGAATTAACTTTTTATTTTACGTAATTTTGTTATGAAGTCTTACGTAATCTGTTTGAGAGTGTTATGTGACCTTACAAGCTAGGAAAAATGGCTTATGTAATGTTATATTATATATTTTTTTGAGGTGTTGCGTCATGTTTGAGAGAAAATACAGAATTCTTGTAATGTACCATGTGCTTTGGAATTTTCCCGAAAATCATAGCGTTAGATCTTATCTTTTTTTTATTTCGGGGACAAAGGGTGGGTGGATCTAGCTGACAGAGAGTCATCTCACTGTGCATCCAAGAGTGGCCTGAGACCCAGGATTCGTCTCTTGACATTTTTATCTAGTCGATAACCCTGACGCCCTTAGGCCAACCCCCCTCCCCCCACCCGCTACCAGGTCTCGGACCTATAACATTCTGGAAATAGCTAAGTTTCATATAAAGGTTACTCCAGGTTTACATAGATCAGATAGAGAATTCCAGCCTTAAGTTATAGCCATCTCCGCCTCTCTCTCTCTCAGCCCAGTGTATTGGTTGAAAAGTGTTCAATGAAATTTCAAAGTTTCGGTGTGACAAGTTTTTGTAAACATAGTAAGTATCTATAGAAATTCTCTTAAAGCTTTTGTAACTGGCCCTGCGTATTTAATGGTATTTATATCGTTATCTGGTTAACTATATTCATTGAGTGTTTAGAATAATTAAATAGTGTGTAATTTTCATAAATATTATTTCTTTTGTCTCAGTCTAAGGTTTTATTCTGATTTAATATTTCAAGTGAAACAAGTGATCGTATAATTTTCATAAGTATTATTTCTTTTGTCTTTGTGTAAGGTTTATTCAGGTATAATATTTCAAGTCGAGTGATTATAAATGTTTCAGATCTTAATATTTTTGTCTTAATATAACTTTTGTTCAGACTTAATATTTAGAGTAATTTATTTGTTCTTATGTAAATTCTTTCAAAGTGTTGCAATTTATATAGAATATATTTATTTTTGTAAAGAGTGTATTATTCCAATCACGATTGTTTAAATTTCTATTCGCTCGTACTCCTTTTGAAGAATCGTAGTAAAAAGGGGTTTTAAATAGATCATAAGAATAATTACCTCGTTTGGTTTTTAATGTATTTCAAGTCTTTTGGGCATTTAATGTTTTATGTATTGCTGTCTAGTAGTTATATAACTGTCTTAGAGCTCAGGTATCAATATTCTAAAATGTAACAGACTTAATTTAAAAACAAACAGGTGAGTTAGAAACTCGAGAGGTTGTATAGCTTGCCAGCCATAAAATATGTAAAGTGGAACCTCTACATCCGAACGTATCTACATCCGAATTATCCAACATCCGAAGTAAAATTCGAGCAAATTTTTGACTCTACACCCGAATTTTATTTCGACACACGAAGTAAACATTACGCCATTGAGCGTCGAGTGCTCAGTTCTCTATTCTTGTGTGTATCTGTGGTTGTCCTCTGTTTGGTCTGTTATTAACAGTGTGCTTATTTTCTTCCTTTTCTCACATTTCCTTTTTGATTTTACCTATAATCATGGTGCCTAAGAAGCTAAGTTTCAGTACAGGAAGAAGGCAATTCTTTCATTAGAATTGAAGCAAGAAATTATAGAAAAACATGAGAGCAGTGTGCATGTGAGTGATACTGTATGGCTAAACAATATGGCCAGAATAGGCCTATGATCTCGAGGATCATCAAGCTGAAGGCAGCCATTAAAGCAAATAACCATCGAAGAGGATCACCATTATTACAAGACATCGTAGCAATACCCTGGAAGAGATAGAACGCCTTTTGTTGATAGGGATAAAGGACAAAGAGATTGTTGGCAACGATCATTTGTGAGAAGGGCCAGCGTATTGAACAGAAAGAAAGAAAAAAGTGAAGCAAAGAAAACCAAGATAGCATTAACAAGCTCTTTTAAATAAAACTTCTCTCTTTTACTGTTTCTCTCTAAACATAGCATTAACATGTTCTTTAAATAAAATCTCTCTCTCTCTCTCTCTCTCTCTCTCTCTCTCTCTCTCTCTCTCTCTCTCTCTCTCTCGTTCTTCTTCGCTGTTATAGTGTTAGATACGTCTACGTCTATCATTTTTTTTCCGAGAGAGAGAGAGAGAGAGAGAGAGAGAGAGAGAGAGAGAGAGAGAGAGAGAGAGATTAAACAAAAATGTGTTTAGAGTACATATGATTTTTAACAGCGTCAACGAGTTGAAAAACAATTAAATGAAACTAAGAAATTAGTAACAGCTAATCTGAATTCCTTTATTAACTAAAACAAATATTGATACAAACACACTCGTGTGCGTATGCACAAACACACACACACAGGTGCAAGAATTGCTACGCAATAAGAGAGACGGTCGGGGTGGAGGTAGAGATGGTAACTGCGATAACATACCGTAACTTACACTACGGAAATTTTAATCTAACTTAGCTTATTTATTTTTTTTTTAATTTTTATATTTCATATTTTTTACATTTTTTTTCTTTTGATCTTTTTATTTTCATCACTTTCAGCGTGTGTGTGTGTGTTTGCGCATACGCACACGAGTGTGTTTGTATCAATATTTGTTTTAGTTAATAAAAGAATTCAGATTCGCTGATATTGTTTTTTTAGTTACATTTAACTGTCTTTCAACTCGTTAACGCTGTTAAAAATCATATGTACACAACACATTTTTGTTTAATCTCTCATTTTTGTTTAATCTCTCTCTCTCTCTCTCTCTCTCTCTCTCCTCTCTCTCTCTCTCTCTCTCTCAGAAAAAAAATAATAGACGTCTCTAACACTAACAGTGAAGAAGAACAAGAGAGAGAGAGAGAGAGAGAGAGAGGAGAGAGAGAGAGAGAGAGAGAGAGAGAGAGAGTATTTATTTAAAGAACATGTTAACACCATGTCTACCTTCTCGCCGATCGTCCGTCTCCTGGCGTAGCAAATCCTACACCTGCGTTGGCCTGTCTCTAAGGTAAAGTGGCAATAAAACTCACTTTTTATTCATTATTACTTTATAATTATCTTTTTTACATGCTTCTTTCATATTATGCAGTTATGTTATTGTTATGTGTAATTATGTGTAGCCATTTATTAAGGATTTATTATGGGTTTTTAGGCTGAGGAACAAATTAAATGAATTACCATGTATTCTTATGGGAAAATTCGTTTCTACATCCGAACATTTTCTACATCCGAAGTAGGTTGTGGAACGAAATAAATTCGTATGTAGAGGTACCACTGTATTATATGTTCGGTTCCCAGACTCGGGATCATCTTATAATATATATATATATATATATATATATATATATATATATATATATATATATATATATATATATATATATATATATATATATATATATATATATATATATATATATATATATTTATATATATATGTATGTATATATATATATATATATATATATATATATATATATATATATATATATATATATATATATATGTATGTATGTATATTATATATATATATATATATATATATATATATATATATATATATATATATATATATATGTATATATATATATATATATATATATATATATATATATATATATAAATATAAGTATTTATATATACATACATACATATATATACACACATACACACACACACACACACACACACATATATATATATATATATATATATATATATATATATATGTATTTATATATATCTTTTTGATAAGATTCCACAATGATGTAAGACATGTATGAAAACTAGGCGTATATTTGTAGATATTGCAAAAAACTTTTAGAGGTTTCGTCCATCATCTGTGGACCTGGTCACTAAAATGCTTATAAAATTACACGTCAGGTACTGATATAAGGAAAAACAGAAATACATAAACAATTCACATACATAGCCACATAGGTAAAAACATATCACAACCAATTAAAAAACAGTTTCAGGTTGTTGGGCCCTTGTCCCTTCCAAATTCTCTGAGATCTTCTGGGTGGTATATTACGATGGTCACTATCCAATTCGATGTTTTGGTAGTTCTGGTCGTTTGTCACTTGAACTGTCTGTGGAGGATGCACCTGTGAATGAGGGATAGGGGAGGAAGCATCTCTTATCTTGGCACACATATTTCTACAGTTACGAGTTTTGCTTCTCCTACATATTTCTTCACTGATGTTTTCATCTTCTACTATTCCCCTGTTACCATCAAAAGTCTTGTTCAAAGAGATCACAGCACCTTCTATCGTTCTCCTCGTTGCCCTGTCACGACACCTATAAACAATTTTTGCCTTGTTAAAGGCGATTGCATGACTTTTCTCCCAAGGATGTCGAAAAATAAAAATTAAAAAATACCTCCGTATTAACAGCCGTATTGCGGAGAGCAGCCATGTTTCATCTTGATGCACCATAGAAACGGATTTCCGGGCTGCCAGCCAAGGAGAGCCGCTTGCTG
>NC_090728.1:69278806-69286306 GCF_036898095.1 Palaemon carinicauda | reverse complement strand
AATAAGGAGTTTTGTCTGGACATGGCAAAACGTTCTGTTTAAGCTGCAAACTATTGTACCTTAACCTACGCCAAACAAAGATGTTAACAGCGATAAAAATCATCACCGTAACGCATAAAGCTGCCAGGAATATGTAAAATCTTAGATCTGCATAAGTCGGTGATGGGTGGTCCATCTCGGTCAATTTCATCAACCGCTTGGCTACATGTTCGTTGTATGGGAGAGGTAAAGATGGAATTGTTGTCGACCACGTGAAGTTCGCGAAGTAGGCCCGTTCTCTGATGATAGTGTTGATTCCTTGCACCATGTAATTCGTGGATGTCCCGATACAACCATCTGCTGCAACGAAGATTTGGGAATAGGACGTGGATCCGTCCGGGCATGATACATTGCAGCCGGCCTTGTCATATCGTATCTACGAGCCGTTGTTCAGTCTGCAATTGAACTTATTATTGTCAAAGGGATAAAGCCTATCCAGACAATTTTCATTTGTATGGGAGAGAGCACCGTCTAGCACTATACCTATCTCGCATGAATCCAGTAAGTTTTTATGGAATTCAAATGAGTCAGCTGTACATATTTTTCTATCCATTGCGTCTGAACAGGGAGTTAATTGATTTAAGTCTTTAATGACCGTATATGTTTCCTTGTCTGGGGAAATCAATACATGTCCTGTCAAACTGGATATTACTGGATTTGAGTGATTCGTCATGAAAGTCGGAAATAGTGATATCCTCTAAGATTGCCAGGCATCGGAAGAATCAAAGAGAATTGTAATCATAATCCTGTGATTTTCAACGCTTACTGTAATTAGGCTGTAATAAAGTTCTAACCTACGTGCGTCTAACAAAGGAATATAACCTAATTTCTCCCGTCCGTTCTCCACAATTAACGTTAAGTCTCTTATTGGCAACAAATGGGGTAACAGTACACCTTTAGTCGCTAACGTGATAGCTTCCACAATCTTTTGATTTCTCAATGAAATGTGCAATTCTGTTATGTATGTTATCTATTTTTGAATCATAATAGGTTAACGTTGCCAACAAATCCTGTACTTCCATAATCTGATTGATATTACTAGAATGTTCATTTACTAAACTCATAATTTGATTGATTGAAGCTAACTGATTCCTTAGTTCTGACATAATCAATTCATCTTCATGAGTCAAGAACTCAATTTTCTTATTTTGATTACTAATCTTAAGACGATTGGAAATTCCTAAACCTAAACTTGCAATAGAACCAAAGATGTTTAGTGCAGCAAAAATAAACGGGTTACGTTTCTCGAGATTATCATGTCCTACAGTCCACATCAAAAGGTCACGAGCCAAAGATTCTGCCTCATAAGTCTTATTTTGCAAGTCGTCAGATAGCATCTCTGCAACTTTTAGTGTCGATGCAAGCGAACTCTCTGTATTAAAAGGAAAATGTCTTCTATGCATTTCATTTAATGAGACAGCAAACCTTGAAATGGCGCTTTTTAAGCTAGTGACGTCATTCTCTGGGAGAAAAATTGCTTGCCTACGCACTTCAACAACTACGTTACTTGATGTAATAAAAACGTCTTCTTGTCTTCAACTATAGTGCCATATTTAAAATCTATACTTTTAGTTTTAGAGCTCATCCCACACGAGAAAAATGTCTGAGTGAACAATATCACTCCCAACATTGGAAACCTGTAACGAGAAAAACATATGTAATTACTCCTGTATTAAGAAGAAAAACTTTTAACATATAATGTAATAAAAAAAAATAAAAATCTTTCCCTCACTTCTTTCCCTCTTATTTTAATTTCTTATGTGAGCCAATGGTACGATTCTCTCATCCGTGGGTTGGGATAAGTTTTGAACTCTAAACCTATTGGCCATTAATGTTTCCAAAATGTTAAATGGGCCTTCAAACTTAGGTGTTAGTTTATAATTGAGTCCTTTACGTACATTTACCTGTATGTATACATTATCACCCTCGGTATATGTTTTAGTTGGCTTCGCTATTTTATCATGATTCCTTTTCATTATGATTTGTGATTCTTCTAAATTCTTTCGAAGGATATCAAAACGACTTTTGCTTGCATTTATACATTCTTTTAAAGGATTTGATAGATTAGTTGTAGGCGTTAATACATGGAAAGGCGTTCTAACTGGGGTACCATACAATGCTTCGTGCGGTGACATTTTAATTGATATATGATATGAATGATTCAGAGTACTCAGTACCGCAGGTATTGCAATATCCCAGTTGGGGTCTGATCCCCCTAGTGTTACTCTTAATATATTTAAAACCTTCCTATTTGCTCTTTCCACTAGCCCATTCGAATTTGGGTGATATATCATGGTATTTATTTTCTTTATGCTAAGGAATTCACACAATGAGGAAAGAAAGTGATTATTAAATTCTCCACCCGAGTCTGAGATTATCATGTGTGGAATTCCATGTTTACAAATGTAACACTCTTAAAACTTCCTAGAGCATTCAATATCAATTTTAGTTTTAAGCGCTATTAGTTCTGTACATCGAGTTAAAGCATCTACAATTATTAAGAGGTGCTTATTTCCTCTGTCTGACTCATAAAATCCTGTTAATAAATCTAAATGTATCCTTTCAAAGGGTTGATTGGGCACAGGATAAGCCCCTAGGCTGACAGGTGTTTTCGTATGCCCTTTGTTTTCCTGACATGTGCGACAATTAGCTATGTGTTTTTTTATATCTGTAAGCATCGTATGCCAATAAAACAATGATTTGGCTTTCTGTGACATTAATGAGAACCCCGGGTGTCCATGTAATGGATTTGCATGCAACCAATTCAGGACAGTGGAAATAAGTGAGATTGGTACCACTACCTGGTCGTTAGTTACATGTGGTGTATTGCGGGTTTTCCTTGTCACGGTCCTACACAGAATATTGTCTTTGATTATATAATTCTGCTGCTTATACTTTATAATTTATATTCCTTTTCCTTATGATTGTCTTTCAAAGCATTTATAATTTTTTCTAATTTCTGATCTTTTCTTTGCTCAGTCTGTAATAATTCAGCACTCCAGCCCAAATCTTCTTGTTCAGATATCGTTTTAACAATAGGCATGGATGTTGATATATCTATTAATTCAGCTAAAGGCTCCGTACAAGATGACACGGGGATGCGTGATAATGCATCAGCAATGATATTTGCTTTCCCAGGTAAATACCCGATTCTCGCGCCAAAGTCTTGAATGATCAAATGCCACCGAGTTCGTTTGGGGCTGTGGTTGAAGCCTTTAAAGAAGTCGGTTAGTGGTTTATGATCAGTAAGAACCTTAACGGGATAACCGTATATTATGAACTTAAAATGCACTAGTGAATTAACAATAGCTAGCCCTTCCTTGTCTATTACTGCATACTTACTTTCGGAAGTTCTCAGTTTTCGAGAATAAAAAGCTATCGGGAAAAATTGTTTTTCATATTGCTGAAGCAATACCCCACCTACTCCTAAGTCTGAGGCGTCTGTTGCAATGAAGAATTCCTTACCGAAGTCAGGAAATTTTAAGATAGGAGAACTACACAGTTCATCTTTCAAGGTATTAAACGCCTGTTGATGCTGCTCAGACCATATGAAATCTACGCCCTTCTTCGTAAGATCAGTTAAGGGAGCGGCTATTATTGAATAATTGCGTATAAAACGCCTGTAATATCCACAACCACCCAGAAATTGCTGTATTCCCTTGGCAGTAGTATGTATCGGAAAGTTACGGATAGCCGACACCTTATCATGGACTACTTTAAGACCTTGGCTTGACACCATAAAACCCAAATAGACTAATTCTGTTTTGAAAAATTCACACTTACTAATCTTTACCCTTAAGTTATGTTGTCTTAGACTCTGTAGTACTAGTTCTAATTTACGTAGATGTTCTTCTAAGGTGTTGGAAAAGATTACAAGGTCGTCCATATAGGGATGCAATATATCCCCTAGCAAGTCTCCAAACACTATGTTAATCATTCTTGTAAACGTTATGGGAGCACAACGTAAACCAAAAGGCATCCGTAAAAATTCATAATGTCCCCTGGCTGTGCTGAAGGCTGTGTATGGGATACTATTTTCTTCTAATGATATCTGGTGAAAGCCTTTAAGTAAGTCTAAACTGGTAAAATATTTATTCTGACTTAACAAAGATAAAATATCGTCAGTACATGGCACTGGGAATCGATCAGGGATCGTCTCCTCGTTTAGGCGACGGAAGTCTACGCAGATACGCCATGTTCGATCTTTTTTCGGTACAACTATTAATGGAAAATCATAAGGGCTGTTCGATTTCCTAATGACTCCTTCTTCTAGCATTTTACCTACTTCATCATTTATTTCATTCTGGAATTTCATAGGGAGTCTGTACGAGGGTACATAGATAATTTTCTCCTAGTCCTTTAACCTTATTTGATGCTCGATCACATCTGTTTTTCCTAAGGATCCATCCGTAGTGGAAAAAACATCATGATATTCAGTTAAAAGTCCAAAAATTTTCTGCTGAATTTCTTCATCTTGAATGTCTTTATTGATTTTATTTTTAATAGATTGCAAAAGGGATTCATCCACAACTGATTGAGCGTGATTAATTTCAGCGACAGTAAGAATACGATGTTTATAAACTTCTACATCCAAGATATGTTGATTTTTGTGAATTACTAAAGTGGTATTTAAAAGATTACAGACTTCAATATTACATTGTTGATGTGAGCCTACTGTATAAATAGCTTGTGTGACAGACAATCCGTTAGTTTTCAAAGTGTTTTCAGATCCCGGTAATGTTTTCTTTACTTGCACTATTAAATTCGAAGGTACGTTTGGCTCGATAGATTGCGTGCAAGATAATATTACGGGTCAACGAGAATTCTGTTGGGTCGCGTATATTATTTCTTTATTAGTGAGACAAGTTATTGGTTCTTCAAGGTACGTCACAGTTTCATTTGTCGTCTCCTTTTTATCCAAAACTGATTTTAAGGTATTAGAAGACTTATAGAATTTTCCTTTGATATACACGCCGTGCCTGGCAGGGGCTAAGATAATGTTTTGATTGCCCATAGATGGGTATCCTATAATTACAGCTGGATACATATCAATGTTTTGTACAACAACAAATTTATCGGCAAACGTGCGCTCACCGACCTTGAACTGAACATGAGTTACGCCTATTACATTTAATTCATTATTTCCTATACCCGAAAGTCTCACTCCGGATTTTTCTATTGGAAAGTTCGAAAATAACAAATGATGTGACCTCAAATCCATGATATTACGTGGACCACCAGAGTCAAAAAATAATGTAAATGATCTGTGTTCTAAATTTACAGCATATAATGTTGGTCGTAGCTCATTTTGGCTTATCATTGTATGAATTCGTTGCAAATCTACGGGAGCATGCACTGATTTATTTAATTTGGCCGTGTGTTTCATAGGAAAATCTATTGCCTCACAATGATCTGATAAAACATTAAATTGATTATTCAATACTACTGATGTTGACATGAATGACCTTGACTCAACATCACTCTCTTCCCCGCTGGAGTTAATTATGTGGTATTTGCTTTGCTCTGCACATTCTGAAAATTAGTCTGACCTTGCGAGGTCTGGTTTGACGACACAGGCTCAGCGTTATTCGAAGAAGTGTTTGTTTGTTTCGGATTCTGAACTACATTGACGTTTGGCTGTTTCTTCTTATCAAAATGAGGATTTTTATTTTTATTTCCATATGGAACTGACTGTGGAATTGACTGTGTATTTCTAGGATTCTGTTGTGTCTTACGCGAGTAGCACTGACTATATGAATGAGTCGAACTCTTATGTATCGAACAGAATTTCGTTCTACAGTCCGCAATCAAGTGACCTTGACGTTTGCAATTATAACACGTCATTCCTGCAACTTGACTATTAATAACTACATTTACTTGTTGTGGCTTTGTTTCATTTTTTGCAAAAACTTGGGTTAACACGGGATCAAGATCAGGACCATTAGACATGTGTTTCTTTATCTGTTTATATACATCCAATTCCGTACTTGCAGGCGTTAACTTTTTATCAAAACACCGCACTAAAGCTTCAGGCAACATAAGTGTCATGCAAGTTAAATACATTAATCGTTAAAAATCTTTCACGGAGATGTTATCTCTAGTAACCCAAGTGGAATTACCTAAAATATCTTGATATTCATTAAGCCTATCGGTTATGAGAGCTGCTCTCTCAATAACATTAAGCCGAGTCATAGTGGCTTGATTAAGTGTATTTCTTAATGTTAAAACTACATCCAAGGCTTCTTCACCCCCATAGACCGCACGTAGCCTAACTTTGAAATCATCCCAGGTAACTGCTTCTTGAAAGGAAACACCCCTTAAATACACACTCGCATCTCCTTTAGAAAAGTCTATAAAACTTTTAGCTTCTTGTAATTGTACAAAAGGGTCTATGATTTGTTTGGCATTTAAATGGGCATCGACGGATGAAATCCATGACTCCACATTCTGAGGCAAGAACCCATTAACCCGACCCTGAAAAGGAAGGATTGCAGATCGAGCATTTACAAGTGTCAGAATAGGAAGGGGATTACCCTGTCCTGCTGTTGGGTTACTCGGTCCAGGGGCTGGCCTCACAGGGGGCGTCATGTTTACGGTATTTCTTTTCTTATCTCTACGACCCCTTGCAATCCTATCAAAATATCTATATGAATACAGATGTCCACTGCGTAAACGCATAAGCACTAAATGATAAAGATTATAACAAAATTCCCCAAAACAAGGATACTAATAAAAAGATATTTCCCGAGAACTTCTGAAAGAAAACGGAATATAAAGATATTTCCCGAGAATTTCTGAAAGAAAACGGAATTAGCACAGAGAAAAAAAAATTCTAAACGAGAATTCGAAGTTGAACACAGTTTCCTTTAATGAAAGGAAATTGAAGATTAGCAAACAACTCACCCCATTAATAATGGACTATCGACTCATGGTAACTACACCTCACTGCTCAATACTGAAATGAATAAGAAAATTGTACTTGGCTTCAGTTTATATGGCGTTGTGTGATGTCGTCATTTCCTCTCTCTCTCTTGATGTTTGGGTGAATGTTTTCGGTCCGATTTCCGTTGAATGTAGTGCTTCCTGGATATGTTTCTTCAATGTTTTGTAAATGTTGAATGTCAGTCTTTGGTTTTATTAGGATGTTGATAGAAGATCCAGTTCCTCAGTTTGTATAACATTCATTTGTTGGTATTGAATGTTTCATTTCTTCAGGGGACTATGATACTTAGTCAAAATTGTAGATTCATTACTGTTGAATTCTTGAAGATCTTTCTCTGGTTTTTAGAGTTTTATTCGCTGGTTCTTGAAGATCTTTCTCTGGTTCTTAGTGTTTTCTTCGCTGGTTCTTGAAGATCTTTCTCTGGTTCTTAGAGTTTTACCACTGCCACCATTTATTAGTGTGCTACTGTAGTTAACACACATTTGGGTTCTCTTCAAATGTCATCATGGTATGTTACA
>NC_090728.1:69266306-69273806 GCF_036898095.1 Palaemon carinicauda | reverse complement strand
ACTTCAGTTCCCGCATCGTTCACGCCAATTTTGGCGTGACAATGCGTGCCACAAATTTTGAACATTTCAAAATTCTCGGCACGCATGCCACGCACCGTTCACGTCAAGTTCACGCCAGTTCCCGCATCGTTCACGCCAGTTCACGCCACAATGTGTGCCAGTGCGTGCCACAAATGCGTGCAAGTGTCAGGGGGGCTTTAGCGAATATTAAAAGCATTTCACGGTGGTTTGTTTACATCTTTTAACAATTCCTCTGCAATTTAAAAAACAGTTACCAAAGAGTCTCTTAGGAGCACTTGACGATTTTGCAGGTGTTCAAATGAACGGGAGGACGCAACCTTCAGCCACAAATGCTAGAAAAGAGAGGAAGTCGTCTGAGCGTCCTTACCTTGCTTTCAGGCAACTCACGGACGCATATCAACACAACAGGGAGACGACTATCTCTCAGCTATCGACTATATATATATATATATATATATATATATATATATATATATATATATATATATATATATATATACATATATATATATATATATATATATATATATATATATATATATATATAAACGGATTTTGAGCGAAGCGAAAAATCTATTTTTGGGTGAGATGGCCATGTCGTTCTGATGGAAGTTCCTAAAGGGTAGCTCCCTTGGGTATATATAACTACGGCGATATTCCCAGAGAATTTACCTTAAGGTACCCAGAATTCTAACTCCTGGAGCGAATACCGATAATAAAAGAACCAGGAATATCACGAAATATCAGAGGACGTATTCTTGACACGCCACATAGCAATCTGCACCCCGAACAGAGTTAACACTTCGAAGGGGTCAATTGGCAAGAAAACAAAAAACAAGAAAGAAAGGAGAGCCGCTCGCAAAGTATCTCTCCTCTCCCGTTTCGTAAGCGTGCATTGCGCCGCTCACGGCGCCATTTGTATTCCTTGTAGCGATACACGAGGTGCTACAGATACTGTATGTAGGGAGGGGACCTACAGCCCTTTTTAGAAGAAAAGTGAAGGACGGGTCCATCAGGACGACATGGCCATCTAACCCAAAAATAGATTTTTCGCTTCGCTCAAAATCCGTTTTTTGGGCTCAAGCCATGTCGTCCTGATGGAAGTATACCAGAGCATTACTGTATCTGTGGATTCTCAAAACGTGCCGTACTCCCCGAAGGTATTTCCCGGCCAACTAGACCTAGAGACCTAAGATGTTACCGTCATACATCTTTTCGTCTAACCATAAACCATGTTAGTGCTTCCTGCCCCCTACAGGGAAGAGTCATACTAGACTCTGGAAAAGTCTCGAAGAGTACATATACCTATGTATGAATAAAATACAAGCCAATATAGTGGTCTCACCCTATATCATGTAAAGCATAGTTTGTAAAGAACCACTGAGTCAATATGAAAAATCGACCAGTTCCCCATTCATTACTGGATTGGACAAAAGTTTATATCCGGGTAGGAGGAAAACTTGCATATCCGCCACCGTCCCCTTAGGGCATGAAGTCCTCGCGCTAGGGGGAAAGCATAAACCAATGCAAAAATGCTTGCATAAAGGAACAATCTATTAGAATTATCCCAGATAAATATACATAGTAAACGTAATGCTAAATCATTTCAAGTAAAATGACACAGGCGAAGGAGACGCAAGGTTCAGAAGAACTAGTTTATTGACAATCAATAAAATAAAACAGGTTAAACAACAATTATACATATATAAGAGGAGGATAACCAATAAATAAGCATAAGCATGATAGTAAACAGAAAACTTGTTTATGTGAAAGAAAACATTAGCGCCACTTTTAACATACCGAGGTATCAAAATCATAAAAGTCTGTATTACTAATCAGTTACATTAGCGTTGGAAACGCTTGGCACACATGTCTGCACTTATGCTAGGTTCACCTTTGAATATGGAACAGTCAATGTGGGCACCCTAGTGCCCTAACACTTAGCTTATAGAACAGTTCGGAACTACACACTCACCCCGGAATTAATCGTCCCAATTAAATCCACTGTTCCTCGCAGAGTTAAACAGCAGGTTTAACGACACTACCCACTGCTACCACAGACCTCTTCACTTGCTCCACTTGCTTCGCATAGTGACGAAAGAAAACTCTGGAAGACTTCCAGCCAGTGTATGAGCGAAGATGTTCGAAATCCATACTATTAAAGAAATTTAAGGATGAGGCAACTTTCCTCGGATCGTGACCTGCGGGTGTACTGTCAGGATCCGCTCTGCGAATAAAATAGGTGATTTTCGCCCTAAGTTGTTTCAGCGATAAATTTGAGCCTGATGTTTCTCCCTGAATAGTTGACCACCCCTGAAGTCTGAAGTTCTACGAAGATAGACCTTTAGGCATTCCACTGAACAGAGATGCATCTTCTTTCAGAGGGCAGATTCTCCAGGGACCCCACCTGTTGGTGGGTAACTCGTTCTTGGCGAGAAACGTAGGATCCGGAAACAGGTTCTGTTTTCCCCCATCCAAGAACTGAACACGACCTTCCTCTCTCGAGAGGGCTACAATTTCACTAACCCTGGCCCCCGACGCGAGTGCAAACAGGAAAATAACTTTTTGGGTCAAATCCTTTAAAGCACACTCCTCATTGTTCAACAGCAAAGCAAAATGAAGAACTTTATCTAGAGACCATGAAATGGGCTTTGGAGGTGCTGATGGTCTGAGCCTAGCACAGGCTTTCGGAATTTTATCAAAAATATCGTTAGAGAGGTCGACCTGGAAGGCATATAAAATGGGTCTTTTCAAAGCAGATTTACGCGTTGATATTGTGTTGGCTGCTAACCCTTGACCATGGAGGTGGATGAAGAAAGATAAGCAGAAGTCCGTCGAGATCTTTTGCGGATTCTTCGCCTTGACAAAGGCCACCCATTTTCTCCATGATGACTCATATTGCCTTCTAGTGGATTTGCACTTATATTCCTCTAGGAAGTCTATACTGTCTTTCGAAATCCCGAAACGTTTTCTCACCGCTAGACAGAGAAAATCATGAGCTGCAGGTTCCGGGTTTTCTGTGATGAAGCGCAGACAGTCGACTTCTGAACTCGCTGGGTCAGAACTGGATCTAGTAACGGTAGACACTTCAGCCGTAGTTCCAATGCCATAGGGAATCACACGCTGTTCGGCCACTTGTGAGCCACTATTGCCGCTACTCCCTTGAAAGATCTCAGTTTGTTGAGGACCCTCAATAGAAGGTTGTGAGGAGAGAACAGGTAAATCCTGGACCATCTGTTCCAGTCGAGGGACATCGCGTCCACTGCTTCCGCCAAGGGATCCTCGTACGGGGACACGTAAAGGGGTAACTTCTTGTTGTCTTTCGTCGCAAAGAGGTCTATCTGCAGTTCTGGGACTTTACTCAAGATGAAGGAGAATGATCCTGCGTCTAGGGACCATTCCGACTATCGGTCTGAACCTGGATAGAGCGTCCGCTGTCACATTGCGGACTCCTTGAAGGTGAACTGCCGACAGGTACCACTTCTTCTTTTCCGCCAGTCGAAAGATGGCCAACATCACCTGGTTGAGTGGTGGTGACCTCGATCCTTGTCGATTCAAGCATCTCACAACCACCTCGCTGTCCAGTACCAACCTTATGTGGATCGAGCGAGACTTTCTTCAAGGTAAGGAGTACTGCCATAGCTTCCAGAAAGTTTATGTGAAATGTCTTGAATAGATTGGACCAAGTTCCTTGGGCCTTTTTCCGATGAGAATGACCTCCCCACCCCTCCTTCGAGGCGTCTGTGTGAATAGTCAACGAGGGGGGAGGTGGCTGAAGAAGCACCGACTTCTTTAGTTGCCTGACTTGGGACCAAGGCCTGAGAAGCGTACGTAGACGAAGCGGTACTGGTCTTATCAGATCTCTTCGCGTGGTTGATGCATAACTTCTCCAAACTCCGGTTGCATCCTTTAGCTGTGCTCTTAGCACCGGGTCTGTTACTGAGGCAAACTGGATAGAACCCAGCACTCTCTCCTTTTCGCGTCTTGATATTCTTTCGGAATCCAAAAGTCTCTTGACAGAACCAGCTATCTCCTTCCTCTTCTTCGCCGGGATGGAGAGTTGGTGTGACACTAGGTCCCAGTGGATTCCCAACCACTGGAACTTTTGAGATGGAGAAAGTCGAGACTTTTTTCTGTTGATCTTGAAGCTTAGATTCTCTAGGAACTGGATCACCTGTAGGGAAGCTTGCAAACATTCTGTCTTGGATGCTGCCCACACCAGCCAGTCGTCCAGGTAGGCTACCACCTGGATTCCTTTTAGGCGTAATTGTTTGAGAGCTACGCTCGCAAGCTTCGTGAAGATCCTTGGGGATATGTTTAGCCCGAATGGCATGGCTCTGAAGGCGTAGAGTCTTCGATGTAGCTTGAACCCTAGGTAGGGGAGAGTTGGCGATTGATTGGAATGTGCCAATAGGCGTCTGACAAATCTATTGAGACGGTATATGCCCTCTTGGGCAGTAAGGTCCTTATGTGTTGCAGTGTTAGCATCTTGAACTTGCAGTTCACTATGAACTTGTTGAGTGGCGACAAGTCCAGAATGGCAGAATCTGAGTCCTTCTTGGGAACACAAAACAGACTCCCTTGGAATTTGATGGACTTTACCCTTCGGATTACTCTTTTCTCCAACAGTTCTTGAATGTACTCCTCCAGAACGGGGGTGGAGTGTTGGAAAAATCGAGGGCACAGGGGTGGAGTGCTGTACCAGCTCAAACCCAGTCCATTCTTGAGTAGGCTGTGGGCCCAGGGATCGAAGGTTCACCGATCACGAAAATTCTGAAGTCTCCCTCCTACCGGTATCATCTCACTTTGGCTGCTGTTGCCCTGAGGTCTTGCCTCCTTGACTGCGACCACCCCTGAATCCCCTCCCCCTTGAGGGGTGTCTAGACGAACCTCTGCCTGCTCCTCTAGGCTTCGCTCGAAAGGTAGTTGACTGCCCTTTGAACGCTGGGTTAAATGCCGGAGACTGCGTCGACATGGCTTGGGGTACCCACTGGTACGTGGTCGGGGTTTGTGCCACCATCTGGGGCACTGTAGGCATAGGAAGATGTTGCTGCTGCTGTCTAAATGGCTTGGCTGGCCGAGAGGGTAGCCTAGTCTTATTAGTCTTCCTCTTTGGTTGGGGACCCTCATCCGGGGAAGACTTTCTCTCGAGAGATAGGCCCCACTTCTGGAGAAGGTTTCTATTCTTCGTGGCGGCCTTATCTACAACCTCCTTGACCGCTTCACTAGGGAAGAGGTCTTTGCCCCAAATGCTGGAGGAGATTAGCTTCCTTGGCTCGTGCCTCACCGCAGCCGAGGTGAAAACGAACTCCCTACAAGCCCTCCTAGCTTCGACGATGCTATAAAGGTCTTTCGTCACTGTGGCTAGGTGTGTCTTAGCCACTACCATAAACATTTCATGGACCTTGGGGTCACTTGCCATTGTCTCCAGAGTCGTTTGATGAGACATTGAGGCAACAAGTCTTTCTTTTGTCTCAAGCTCCCTGCGCAAAAGGAAGTAAGACAGCTTGGGGAGGTTCTCACCGAACTGACGTCCGGCAATATCAGCCTCCAACTTTCCGACTGAGAAGGTAAGATGGACGTCCTTCCAGTCCTTGTGGTCCATGTGTAGGGCCAAAGACGGAGGTTTACACTCCTCCAAGGAGAGGCATGGCTTACCTGCCTCGATTGCTTTCAGCACATGCCGTAAACCCTTTCTGCATAAAGGGGAAGGCTCTAGAAGGAGAGGACACTAAGGAAGGGTGCTTCTTACTCAAAGCAGGTACCTTTGAATTTGTGAAGCCCCTCTCTTTCATCGAGCTTGACAGTAAAGCTTGAGCCTTAGCGTGGTCAAAAACTATGACCTCCTTCGGCTCCGTTTCTTCCTTTGAGGCTGGTTCCTTCCTTAGACGGACATAACAGTCCGGATACGACTCCTTGCTGGGCCAGAATTCCACCTCCTCAAGGGGAACTGAGCCCAACTTCTCCGAAAGGACGATTTTTTCCGTCGTCATAGGCATGTGCTTGGCATACTTCCAAGGGTTGGCATCTGAGCACAAGGGAAGGTCTTTCACGCTGAGCTTCATCTAGGGCCCACGTGATGCTGCAAGTCTCTGCATCTCCAGCTTCATTGCAGCCGCCTTCTCATTATTTTCCCTCTGCATCTGTTGGATCATTCCAACGATGGAGGAAAGGGTCTTTCCCAGCTCATCTGGGAGAGAGGACGATGTTGAGGGAATAGGTTTAGGGGCCTGAACCGGAGTAGCCGACACCTCGTCGAACTCTTCTTCTTCATTGTCTGGAGCCTGCTCTTCTTCCTGGTCTTCTGCCAGAAGGTCTTTTTCCAAACACTCGGACACCTCCGACATCCTATCGTCCAATTGGATGTCCTGCATGGAGTCCGCGACTTCAGCATCCACCGGGATCTGAACCAACGGTGTCTCCGCTTGAGGCTGGGGAATCACTGCCTCAGCTGACGCCTTGGGGAAAAGGTAAGCACTCATCTTCTCACTTGGAAAGGGCCCAGAAGTGTTCTTCTGAAAGCCCCTTACCCAGGTACGAAGCTTCTCCCTTGCTGCGTCCCTTGACTCCGCCGTCTTAGGGGAATAAAAATCCTCAGTAATCAGGTTTGTGCATACGGTACACACCTGCAGGTCCCAATACCGGAGATCACCTTTGGAGACTGCGCATGCTGCGTGCCTCCTACAAAAGTCATATCCGCAGAAGTTCTTGCTGCGGACGTTGCAGAAAACGCTTCCACACTTCGGATGGTCCTCCTGTAAAGAGAAGAAAATTCCATGAGTATCAAGTGAACTACGTATCACTGGATATACATAGCTTAGAATAACTAAACTAGAAAGGAAAGACACACACTTTTATTTCCCGCAGTCAATTGCTGCAACCTTCCAGATAATAAAATCATATGGTTAATCTATTCTAGAGCGACCAATAAATAATTAACAGAGGAAACAGGTGTAGCTCACACCCAAATAAGTGATTTTAAAATGCTGGATAGTAGATAAGAAAGAACTCACTTTCTTTATCTGTATGATCACACCAAAGAGCTGTGCAAGACAACACAAAAGTGTTAGAAAAACTTAGTATTGTAACATATACTATGCTATAGTTTTTTCCCTACAGTATATACTATACTGAAAAATACTGGCTACAGTATAGAAGGTAATGTGCCGGCCGGCACACACCTTAACCAGTTCCAAAGTATAATACTTATAGACTATAAAGTGGAAGAACGCTGGTTCAAATGCGTGTGCCGGCCGGCAGTCACCCGGCACACACCTTAACTAGTTCCAAAGTATAATACTTATAGACTATAAAGTGGAAGAACGCTGGTTCAAATGCGTGTGCCGGCCGGCACCCGGCAGTGACTGCCGGCCGGCAACTACACAAGATAGCACCCGGCTGCCGGCCGCCAAAGGTAGCGGCCGGCAGAACCTCGGTGTGTTTCTATTGCCGGCCGGCAGGGAACTGCCAGCCGGCAGC
>NC_090728.1:69156011-69163511 GCF_036898095.1 Palaemon carinicauda | reverse complement strand
GCTTTTCTTTTGACCTCACTATCAATAATGGAATGATCAAGCTCTATCTTGTAATTTTCACTACTTCCTCGAAACTTTCAACAATCCATTTCTGTCTTTGTCTCCTTTTCATGGTATTCCACGTATCATTTGATATCCATGGTTTTCTCCTTATAACTGTGTGTCCCAAAACTTCACTACCATCTTACTGATATATGTTCTTAAAACCACACCAATCTTCATTAATTGTTTGCTCTTCGCCTCTTAAAGTCTCTAAGACTGCAAATCGAAACCTAAATTCAATGGCAAATGTTTTTTCTGTGCTCTTCTAGAAGCTTAGCTGTATCAAACCTGGGTATTCTATCTACCTTTCTGTTGGGTGCTTTCAGTTTTAATTTCAGTGTGGCAACGAGGAGCTGATGATCACTGCCAATATTTGCATCGCTATAGGTTTTTACATTTTTCAGAGTCCTCATTCCCTCTTTATTAATGGCAATGTGATCTATTTGATTTCTGTAGTTGCCACATGGTGAAGTCCATGTATATTTGTGGTTGTCCTTGTGCTGGAAAAAGAGTACCTCCAATAAAAAGATTGGTTTTTGAACAAAAACTTATGAAATATGCTCCATCTTCATTGGCAACTTCGCCAAGACCTCCAACATACAACACATTCTCCATACCTTGATTATTCCTTCCAACATTAGCACTGAAATTGCCAATCACAATTTCCATAGCTCTTTCTGTGATCTCATCTATTTCACTCTGCAATTCTTCATAGTATTCCTCTTTACTTTCTTCATGGGAATCATTTGTAGGTCCATAGTAAACTAAAATACTAATATTACACTGCTTTGATTTGAACCGTGCAAGTAACATTCTACTATTTACAGCTCTCCACTCAGTTAATGGACTTTCTGTTCTTGGTGTCATCATCATCGCTACCCGTTTTTCTTTCAACTATCTGTTCTTCCTGAATATATATATATATATATATATATATATATATATATATATATATATATATATATACATATATATATATATATATATATATATGTATATATATATATATATATATATATATATATATATACACATATATACATATATATACATTCATATATATGTGTATATACATACACACATGTATATGTATATTTATATATACATATATATATATATATATATATATATATATATATATATATATATATATATATGTATATATATATACACACACATATATATATATATATATATATATATATATATATATATATATATATATATATATATATATATATATATATATATATATATATATAATTTATATATATATATATATATATATATATATATATATATATATATATATATATGTCTTAAGCCTTGTAAGAAAAATATGTAGAAGTATGTGTCTTATACAGTGAGATTAATGACCTTTTTGAGAGTACTATGACTGTCATAAATTGTTGTGCGCGAACACTGAACTCTGTTAAAGGTGACGTGTGTTAAGTCTGATAGGTGACGTGTTGTAAGCCTATTGGTGAGAGTATATTTCCATCATAGTGGAAATTTCCACCAAATACAACAATTCAGCATTTTACAGAGCAACATTGCATCTCCTTGTTCCGAGTGTAAGCAGTACCGCCCAAGCGATCAAAAGAACAAGAAGTTACCTGTCTGAAGAGTATAGGGTTGTGTAAAGTGTATTCACAAACTTTTTTTCATAATAAAGTGAAAAAGACATGTTCTCATTATCCGTCATAATTGATGTCAGGTGAGAGAGTATGTCTGTTTTCGTATGCTGTGAGCGAAGTTGTTCTATAAGCCGGTAAAATAAAAGTTCAAGATGCCTAGATATGCGAGGACTAACATTGCAGACACTGCTACTGCGGAAGATGAAAATAAAGAGTAGTTGGTTATAGTGATGTCAATGAAGACCATAGACGAGAGCAACGAACACAGGAGTTAGAAAATAGGTTAGATATCCTAACTGAGATAATAAACAGATTATTAGTTGAACAAGAAAAAGAGCGGCCCGCAACCACAGCATATCTGACGTACATAAACAAAGCTCAAATGCACACGAGTAAAAGCACACATGCACTGCCGAGTGAAGATACTCAAAATGTCGTAGTTCAAAAATTGCCAGAGCTCCAGGCAAGTGTTAGGCCTTTTGACGATCAACGGCCTAATGAAGGTTTCAATCGATCAAAGTGTTCTTGAGAGACTTTGAAGTAGCCACATATGGGTGGTCAGAAATAGAAAAAGCAATACAACTCATTAGGTTACTGAAAGATGCTCCGGCAATGGAGGTAATGTGTTGGCCACAAAACAGTTTAAGAAGTTATACTGAAATAAAATGACGTTCAACTGAGAAATTCGCCTTACCAGATGCAAGGAAAGGGGACATGAAAGAAAATTACAAACAAAAAATTCAAGAGGGTGAGTCAGTTCTCAGTTTTGCAACTCCTATTTTTCAAGATTGTGATTCATTTGCTACAAGGAGTGCCAATCTCCCAGAAAGTGATAAAAAAGCAATTCCCCGTAAACATATTCGCAGATTAGTAAACCTGTATTCATGTGGTTATTTGTTCGATGACAATTGCTCGTTAGCAGATGTAGTGATGGTAATGCAAATCATTCTAGACAGTTTGCCAGAAGAAAAAATGACGGAGAATGACTGCTCCGATTCCAGAAAGCTGGCAGCCATGAGAGGCCCTCGCCAACCCTCAAACCGAGAGAAGGGAGAACGTAGTCAGCAGGTGAGAAGAGTCTTCAGATGTTGGCAGTGTGGGGGAGAGGAGCACCAACGAGTGTAGTACCCCACCCAAAGATCCCCCCGCTGTTACACTTGTCAGGCCTATGGTCACCTATCCCGAGAGTGCCCAGCAAAAAACTTCGAAAGCGGGCAGGCTGTGGCACACGCACACCAACCCCCGCCTAACATTCGAGGAAAAGGAAACCGAAGAAGGGGGAGACAAGGGAGACTGATGACCCACCCCGCATGACATCAGAAGCAGCAGCTGAGGCAGCGGTGAGAGTGACTACGATGGACTCAATGGAGCAAGCACTGGGACCTCCCTTGGTACCCCTGACCTCATCCCCGCAGCACTAGAGACAGGAGCAGGGGGCAGGGGTACTGCAAGCGAGGTCGTTAGCCCATGTTGGTATCCTAATGGGCTGCTCGGAATTTTAGTAGTCAGGATTAACCTACCAGGTAAGTTCATTCGAGCGCTGATCGACACAGGAGGCAGTCTTTCGCTTCTTGAACAAGGAATATCCTCAATCCCACCACAGTCAGCGGCTTCCATCATCCTTGACACTCCAGGAGGAAATAAACTACAGGGAAGGCATACAACGATCGTCAACTTTAAAGTGGGACCTGTGAAGTTTACACATGATTTTTTTGTCTTACCCACCTTGGGAATTCCAGGAATCGAGGCTGTACTTGGTTTAGATTTTATAATGAGTAATCAGATAAATATTTATAGGGAAAAAGATAGAATAACAGTAAAAGCTGTAGGGTGTATTTTGACAATAGAAAGTCATGAGAGAGTAAGTGCTTGTGCGAGAAAGGAGAGACAAGTAGGTAAGGTATTAGCTGTACCTGAAAGAGGAGAAGTATTGCCTCCCCAGACACTTACGAAAGGAAATCAAGGTGAAAGTTAACTCCCAAGACAAATGAGTACACAGTTTTAGAGGGCTTGTCAGAAATAAAAGAGAACAGAGCGGATATTTCAATAGTTAATT
Organism: Palaemon carinicauda; assembly: GCF_036898095.1. Taxonomy (NCBI): domain Eukaryota; kingdom Metazoa; phylum Arthropoda; class Malacostraca; order Decapoda; family Palaemonidae; genus Palaemon; species Palaemon carinicauda. The sequence goes on along the minus strand of NC_090728.1, from coordinate 69,159,776 downwards.
TGTCAAATAAAAGAGTTGTGTTAGGAAGTGATTCTGTGTGTGAATTGGAGTTATGTGAAATTACTAATAATGGGATCTTGGGAGCCACAACTCCAGCCCACACAGACAAACCACTCAGAACTTGATTATGCAAGCTTGAAAACTATGTCCGCCAGAATATCAATCTGTAGTTAGTAACATTGTTAATAATTATTCCGATGTGTTTGCAATTGGGGATGAGCTACCGGGGAGGATTGATTGATTTCCCCTTAGTATTGAAACTGGGCAGGTGGAGCCGATCAGGTAAAGGTCCATAGGTACCCATTCATTTCCAGGGAAAGATAGAAACGGAAATTGGCAAATTTAAGGAACAATGGATTATCGAGGAGAATGAATCCCCCTTAGCTTCTCTAATTTTAGTTGTTAGAAAAAAGGATGGCTCGGTGAAATTGTGTTGATTATAGGAAGTTGAATGCAGTCACTAAGGAAAATGCATTTCCATTGCCCTCAATCGAAGAATTACTCGTGAAGATAGGGATAGTAAATATTTTGCAACTATCGATTTAAAATCTGGATACCATTAAATACCCATTCAGGAAGACAGTAAATGCAAAACTGCATTTATAGCCAACGATCAACTATTTCAGTTTAATTTTCTTCCTTTTGGTGTTAAAAATGCTCCAGGTAATTTTTCTAGAGTAATGATAGCTGTTTTGTATCCCTTAACTGGCCATAATGTTCTTGTTTATTTAGAAGATATAATTAAAAGGAAAACGGTCAAAGAACATAACAATATTTGTAGAGTTTTAGAACCATTGCACCATAATGGTATGAAAATAAATTTGACAAAGTGCAAATTTTTCTGTAAACAGGTCGAATTTTTAGGTCATATAATAGCCCCAGAAGGTATCCAACCCTGCCCAGTAAAGTAGAAGATATTAGAGATTTCCTCAGGCCATGTACCCCTAAGGAAGCAACTGGGTTCCTTGGGCTCACTGGGTATTACCGTAAATTCATAAGAGGTTTTGGAGAGATAGCAAAGCACTTAGATGCTTTAAAGAAACAAAAAGTAATAAATTGGGGAGTGGAATAAGAAAGGGCCTTTAACCATTTGAAAGCTGCCTTAACTACCAATAAGTTACATGCATATCCTAGATTTGATCGCCCGATTTTAGTTACAACAAATGCAAAGAGCGTAGCTATTGGTGGCGTAATTTCTCAACGAGATGATAAAGGTAGAGAAGCACCCATATGTTTTGCTTCCATGGCATTAAAAGGGGCAGAAAAGAATCATAGTACATTCGATCGAGAGGCCTAGAGAGGCATCGGCTTTGTTTATTAGGTGAGCCGATTGAATTACAAAGTGATCATCGCCCCTTCCATGATTTATTTTACAAAGGAGACTTGACGTCTAAACAAGCGAGATGGATTCAAAGATTGTTAGAGTTTGGCATAAAAAGGTTTAACCACATAGAAGGTAAAGCTAACATGGTAGCTGATGTCCTTTCTGGAGGTGAAGTAATAGGAGTAACAACTCGGGCACAAAAGATGAACGATGAACGAACCCTAAATATTGAAGGTCCCCATCAAAATAAAAAGCAGAATGTGAATTCATGCGAGGACCAATCAGAAAATGAGATCCACGAGCGGGTGAGAGAGAGGGTTAGTGGATATGTTGGCGAGAGAGAGAGAGAGAGAGAGAGAGAGAGAGAGAGAGAGAGTGAAATAGTGAACGTGAATGCGTGTTGGTGGCCGAGGATATGACCAAAGGTGTCCGGAATGAGTGCCCTGATGATGCAGGTGTGATTGACTTGGGAGGTTGGGACATAAAGGAATCTTTTTATAGAGAATGATATCTTATATTGTGCTCACGAGAAGAGGGAAGGGGAATTTTGCGAATGTGTAGTTTTTCCTCCCTCTTTGAATATTCGAGCCATCCACATTGCACATGCAAGTGCGTATGCAGGGCGTTTGGGGATTGGTAAAACGTTAATGAGAGCACGTGATTCCTTCTTTTGGTTAGGAATGAAAAAATCTATAGAAAATTATATAATATTTTATGATTGTAAATGTTTCAAAGAAAATAAAAACACTGTATCGGAAGCCAGAAAGGGGTCTGTGATTCCTATTGAATATCATAGTGTGCGTATGGATGTGGTAGGACCATTTCCTACTGGTATAACACAACATAAGTATATATGTGTATTTGTGGATGCATTTACTCATTACACTCATACTTTCACATTATTGGATATATCAGCAAATTCATTAACCCAGGCGCTGTGCTCTTTTATTACTAGGTTTGGTTGTTGGAACATTTTGATAAGTGATAATGGTCTCGAGTTTACAAATAAGGTGGTGAATTCGGTCAAGGACTTCATGAAAATTGAACACTTTTCAGTTACCGCATATAGGCCTTTTGCTAATGGCTTAGTAGAATCGGATAATGGGGAAGTAGTGCGAATTTTATGTTACTTAGCGGCTGATGACCCCCTTCATTGGCACGCCATGCTTCCTACAGCTGAGCTAGCTTTGAACATTGCATATAATGCTTTTCTCAGGGACACACCTTTCTTCTTAGTGTATGGACAGGATCCTGTGTTACCGTATACGGTCCTGATTAATTCACAACAGTTTCCAAATTATTCAACTGAGCTATAACGTGTCTATTTACTAAATCTCTTAAGAGGGTAATGAACACAACTGAAAGGTTTTTGAAAAGAGCTAAGGAAAAGCAACTGAAAGTATAATGGTCGGTTCAAAACCGCACCGGTAAAAGTATTTGTGGGGGATCATGTGTATTTGAAACAATTACAGCCTAGGAAACACAAACTGGAGCCAGTGTATTTGGGTCCATACCGAGTAAAGATAGTTAAATCTAACACAGTAGTGATACAAATATTATTAATGGCACAGTGTCTGAACAACATCAGGTGCACATATATGTGGTTCCGAAAGAGGTATTTTTCAAAAGTGTCTATCAAAGTGTACTTCCTTACTCCTGCATACGCGACATTCCTCGAGTTCATGAGTAGGAATGTTTTTTTTTTTTTTCCTGTTGTTGTTTGAACAGACCTCATTTCTTCTTTTGACGTGTTCTAAGTAAACTTGATGATAACAATGTGTTCTTATGTGGGTGCTTAATGTAGAAGTAAAGTATTGTGATAATTTTTCTGAGTGTAGTAATACGTATGACATACTGCTGAGTGAACCTAGAAAACAGTCAGAGAGGGGTTAAATAGGTCAGATGTGATCCGACAAGCGGATGCTTTATTATTGATGTATTTATATGATTCCTGTTTGCTGGGGCCGAGGTGGTTCGCGAAGGGCAAGTGGCTACAGGATTAAAGGTCAGCCCTGAGGAAAGGCAGTGTTCGAGAATGTGTAGATGTGAATTCCTTATACTTACAGTTATAAAAGGGCAGGAAGCTGAATGATTTGCTGGGGAAAACATCTAGTAGCCACCGGTGTAGTGTAGTATTGATTTTAAAAATGCAAAACAGTGGTGGTGAGTTGTTTTGCAAATTTGTGCCGTAAACCCGGACAAGTAAAATCATGGGATGAAGGAATATCTATTCCTACCCCTATCCCGCCCAAAAGGCCTGTATTGCTTGCAACCAGTAGGTTATTGATGAGGTTGTGTATTACCGATATTGACATATTTTTTTTTTTTACTTAAGGTACTCTCTATTATAGTTGCAGAGGTCATAAGAAGAAATGAGTGAAATTATTTAATATTATATTGTATACAGTTTTACATGCAATATTAATTCTTTTATTTATTTT
>NC_090728.1:69151011-69153511 GCF_036898095.1 Palaemon carinicauda | reverse complement strand
TGTGATGAAACCGGGCTGTTTTGGAAGAAGATGCCGAGTCGAACCTACATCACTGCCGAAGAGAAGAAATTGCCTGGGCATAAGCCAATGAAGGATCGGTTGACTCTTGCCCTATGTGCCAACGCTAGCGGGGACTTTAAAGTCAAGCCCTTACTGGTTTACCATTCAGAGAACCCTAGGGCCTTTAAAGCACACAACGTCGATAAAGATCAGCTTCATATTTTCTGGCGATCCAACTCGAAGGCCTGGGTCACTAGGCAATTCTTTGTGCAATGGGTAAACCAAGTTTTCGGCCCTTCTGTGAAGAAGTATCTTCATGAACAGAAATTCCCTTTAAAGTGCCTGCTATGCCTTGACAATGCACCCGCTCACCCCCCCGGACTTGAAGATGATATCTTCGATGAATTCAAGTTCATAAAGGTGCTGTATCTTCCACCGAATACCACCTCTATCCTCCAGCCCATGGACCAGCAAGTCATCTCTAATTCTAAAGATCATAGATCAGGCTTGGGTGGGATTAACTCGACGGACCCTCAATTCTGCCTGGAAGAAGCTGTGGCCTGATGCAGTTTCTCCCCGAGATTTCGAGGGTTTTGACCCCGAACCTGATCCCGTGGTCGGTGCAGCAGAAGCCGTAGAGGAAATCGTCTCCCTTGGCAAGTCCATGGGTCTGGAGGTCATCGCAGATGACGTTACGGAACTCGTCGTCGAACATCACGACGAACTTGCCACGGATGAGCTCAAGGAACTCCATGCTATGTCGGAGCACATGAGTGATGACGAGGAAGGGAGCGAGGAGGTAGAACATGTGTTAGGTTCGGTGCAAATAAAAGAGGTGTTAGGAAAATATCAAGACGTGATCGACTTCATCGACAAATACCATCCAAAGAAATTGCAGGTTTGTCGTGTAGTTTCGCAATTCGATGATGTTTGCCTAACTCACTTTCGAAACATTCTGAAAAGCCGTACCAAGCAATTATCTATTGATGCTTTCTTTAAAAAAACTGCGAAGCGAACTCGCGATGAAGAGGATGTAAGTGAATCGAAGAAAACAGCAAAGAGTGAAGCGGAAGAAAGTGAAACACAGACAACGGAAAAGAGTGAAGCAAAAGAAATTCAGTCAATTTTAAATGTAGAGAGTGATAGTGATTAAAATTACGTAATCACCAAAAAGAAAAAAAGAAAATGTAAAAAAAAAATATAAAATATAAAAATAAAAAAAAAATAAGCTAAGTTATGTTAAAGTTCACTTAGTGTAAGTTAGAATAAGTTACGGTAGTGTACGTTTATCGTATTTAACCTCTCTACCTCCTCGCCGCCCGTCCATCTCCTCTCTGCGTAGCAAGACTAACAACACCTGCGCTGGAGTTTCTAAGGTAAAGTTATGCTAAAAACCCGTTTCTTATTTATCATTTTTTGCTAATTCTTTTTATTTACATATCTATTCTTCTTTTTTACATGTCTATTATCTAATTTAGTGTTCATTATTCTCATGGGAAAATTATGTGTAGTAGTTTATTAAGAAGTTATCATAGGTTCTTGGGCTCAACCACGGATTAATCCTATTTCAATGTATTCTTATGGGAAAATTCGTTTCTACATCCGAACATTTTCTACATCCGAAGTTGGTTCTGGAACGGATTGAATTCGTATGTAGAGGTTCCACTGTATATATATATATTGGTGTGTGTATATATATATATATATATATATATATATATATATATATATATATATATATATATATATATATATATATATATATATATATATATATATATATATATCCCCTAATTTTAGGGGGTAGCCGACATCAAATAAATGAAACAAAAAAAGGGGACCTCTCCTATCTACGTTCCTCCCAGCCTGACAAGGGACTCAACCGAGTTCGGCTGGTACTGCTAGGGTGCCACAGCCCACCCTCCCCCGTTATCCACAACAGATGAATCTTCATAACGCTGAAACCCCTACTGCTGCTACCTCCGCAGCCATCTAAGACACCAGAGGAAGCAGCAGGGCCTACCGGAACTGCGTCACAATCGCTCGCCATTCATTCCTATTTCTAGCACGCTCTCTTGCCTCTCTCACATCTATCCTCCTATCACCCAGAGCTTTCTTCACTCCATCCATCCAACTAAACCTTGGCCTTCCTCTTGTACTTCTCCCATCAACTCTTGCATTCATCACCTTCTTTAACAGACAGCCATTTTCCATTCTCTCAACATGGCCAAACCACTTCAACACATTCATATCCACTCTAGCTACTAACTCATTTCTTACACCCGTTCTCACCCTCACCACATCGTTCCTAACCCTATCTACTCGAGATACACCAGCCATACTCCTTAAACACTTCATCTCAAACACGTTCAATTTCTGTCTCTCCGTCGCTTTCATTCCCAACAACTACTATCCATATATCACAGTTGGTACAATCACTTTCTCATACAAAACTCTCTTTACATTCATGCCCAACCCTCTATTCACTCTCTGACGTACA